>NW_025048397.1:0-277500 GCF_018831695.1 Puntigrus tetrazona | reverse complement strand
TGCCCAGACTGACAGTTACATTGTGTGTCTGAATGGGGAAACTTCTGAGGAAAAGATGCGAGTGGACCCAGACAGAATGTCCTGACCCCCGAAAGAAAAGACGATTGGACATGGTATAAGGTCTTCCATCGCTTCCCATCTCTCGCTATCTGCCTTTCAGCCAATGGGAAGTCAACTTAAGTAGAGCTTGCTTTTGTTCTTCAGCCCTTGAGGAGAAACTTTTTTTTGTGCCCGACAGTTGTGCTTATAATCGCTGCTATTAATATATTATGCAATATATCTGAAACAGACCATTAGAAGACTCCTGCACTAAAACTGGACCCTTACTTAAAAGGCACAATCAAACTGTGATAATAATAATATTACATATTAACATTGGTTATAAAAATACATGTTGTGATTAGTTCTGGAATGCATATTTTCCTCCTATACTCATGAACGAATCAACAGAAAAGCATGTAAATACAAAAAATAATGATGTAAATATATATATTGCCATTTGGGTTACACTTATACGCTATATATCAGTAAAAATACGTTTAATATTCACTTTATGTATTCATTTATTGTAAGTAAGTAACATTTACTTACAGTGTACTTACTTGAGAAAAGGATCGTTTTTTGGGTCGGGTTAAGGGTTAGTTATTACATAGTTATTAATTAACTACATGCGCTTACTGTTTGGGTCAGGGTCACTTGAGCGCAATTAGGCATCATTTATTGTTATTATAATAATAAGTGCATGCAACACATAACAAGGACGCCTTAAAATCAAGTGTTACACACATTATCCGTACGTCCTTCTGACGCTTGCCTTAAGTTTCTGTACGAGTGAGACGGAGCTGATAAACGTAAAGAGGCGCCGCGGTACGGAGAAAGGATTAGTTTTGCGTACGGCAACGACAAGACCATTAAGAGCGAGCGCTTCTGAAGTCGTATTGGTCAGGACTACACAGAGGCTGGCAGTAGGGGCTGTTTAGGCCTTTTAAGCGAGTTTGACGACCGATAATTGGCATATTTGCCGTTTTTAAAAACCATCATCGCTGCTAGGTGCACTCGTCTTGGCAGTCCTCTGTGGGATTATGCAGATTTCGATCAAGAGTGCGCGCAGGCGTTTGCAGCCTGATCAAAAGCGTTAAACTGATAACTTTCATCATCCTTTACACGACTTCTAGAACAATCGCCATTCTGTCGGCATAATCGGCTTTGTTTACCAACAAAGAGAGACTAAATTGATGCCCATTCTGCCTTTATCTTAAAACTAAAGCGGAACAATTAAAGCCCATGTCTCTTTGCTCAGCTTTTGATGTAGCACAATGCGTTCCCACTCGCTGTTTTTTCTGGGGAAGTAATGTGAAGCGCGCCGCTGGGCCTCAAGCTAAGCGGTAACAAGCATGGGGCGGCTCCTTGTTTTTGCTCAATCGGAGGCATTCAGCAACAGTGTTTGGACTATCAGTATGATTTATTTGTCTGTATTGACCTGCGTCCCCTGCTTAATTACCCTGGGATAATCTCAGACAGAGCCTCTTGACACTGGCAGAAAGCCCAGCCACTTTGGCTCTGGAGACCAACTGTTGACCTGATGGCTGCGGACGGACAGCCGGGGCTGGAACGGGTTACAGATCACAGAAAACTAACCAGTAACTCTTTCAGCTACTTCATTAAATAACGCTACTGATTACACGCGAGTACCTTGCGGTTGCTTTCTACGTTTGTAACGGTTTTCAACAACAATTTTAAAGTAATTCTGAGGTTGAATGCAGATTTAAAACCGTGACAGAAATAGTTTAGAAGCTATTATGCAAGTTTTATTTATATTAAATATTTCATTATGCCAGGAAACACTGGAATCTAACAATGCCTTGATGAAAATACATATAATTAAACCAAAGTAAGAAGCATATCTTTTTTTTTCATTGTGCATTTCAATTAATAACTGCAGTTGGTTATTTTGATAAAAAAAAAAAAAAATATATATATATATATATATATATATATATATATATATATATATATATATATATATATATAAATAAATATATATATATATATGTATATATAAAAATATATATATATATATAATATATATATATATATATATAAAAATTAAATATATATAATATATATATATATATATATATATATTTTTTTTTTTTTTTTTTAAATATATATATATATATATATATATATATATAACTGAATGATTACAGTCATATTTATTGTGTAATTCCTCGTCGTTGGTTCAGCTCCGGGTGGAGGACATTCATCTCGCAAAAAAATGATCCCCTGGAGCCTTTGAACTCTCAGAGGTCAAGAAAATACACTCAGCTCTCCAAAGAAAGTACTGAGACGTCACTTCATTTCGACGGCGTGCGCAGGAGAAATCCCACAAATGCTTAATGTGAAGGAAAGCAAAACTAATTAGCAAGAAAGTTGTGCCTGCAGAATAAACATTTAAAAACACAGCGTGCGGTCTGAGATTACGCTGGAGATTTTTCTGTCTGTGCTTTTCTGATTGTATTTTTCTATATGTCTTGCCAGCGGTGTTTTGGCTGCGCTTTCTGCGGAAAAGAAATCAAATGAGATGTTTTGTTTGACATCAAAGTAAGTGAGACTGTTCTCCCTCACGAGGATCTTCTTGTGTGTGTCCTATAAGTGACATAATAAATAAACCAAACCTGAACATTAGGAGATTTCTCAAAGCAATTAGAGCGCATTGCATCCCTTTAACATAGAAAAAGTTACTAAACATTACTTTACCTTAACTTTTTTCCAGTGTATCGCTACCCTTCTAACATCTCTAACAAAAACCTTTAAATGGCTCTATCTGTAGCTGGTGTTAATACCCAGCCCTGTGTTAAGCAGGCATTAAATGGTATCCGTGAGCGTGTGAAGGCCGGACTGGGCTCCTGCCGGCGGAGAGGAGTCCTGAGTAATGCTCCTTCACAAAGAGAGTGACAGCAGAAGTGTGGAGACAGAAGCACAGCTTCCCTGCTGAGGTGTGCGCTCCACGGGGCATTCAGGACCTCAGGAAAACACTCCGAAGAATATCAGGTCTTTGTCAAATCTAAAAAATCAAATCAAACCTCTACAGAGTTGCTCTCAAAATAACGACATATATATATATATCAGTATATAAACAACAGCTGGTTCTTGGATCTGATTGGCTGATAAATCCACTATAATTTAAAAAATATTAACCTGAGAAAAGACTACGATACTTATTCGATGCTTAACATTTTCTTAACGTTTAATAATACTCAGGGGGCGTGTTTAGTGTTTTGGGAGCCAATGCCTCCAATCAAACAGAAAACAGCACATAAAGTACATCTTTTGAATAAAAAAGGCCCTCTAAGAGAAAGAGAGAGAGAGAGAAGGAGAGTCGGGACTGCATCAGAGACTTTTACTTTGAAAAATAAAGACTTTTGTAAACATTAAGTTGCTTCATTGATGCGACAGATAGATGACACACTCGAATATAATGCATAATACAAGCTTTTACTACAATGAGCTTTCAGTAAAGCAGTGTTCCTTCGTTATTAAGAGACGTGCTGGAGTTAGTAATGAGGGCTTGGGCTCAGATTTGAAACTTTTCAAAGAAAAAACTTTTGACCGTTTTAATTATTGATGACGATGAGGATGACGTTTTTTGATTTCTGAAGAATAATATGACACTGAAGACTGGAGGAGTGACGCTGAAAAGCTAAGTTATTTGAAATAGTGAAAAAATATTACACTGCTTTGCTTCTGTATTTTGGAGATCTTTCTTTTCAGAAACTGTTGTAGGCCACTGTATATTACAGTAGAGCTGGTGTGAGGTGTTGGTTGACGCACACACACACACACACACACACGTCCTGGCCCCGAGCACACGCGGATCCCGCTGGGCCGAAGCGCCACTCTCTCTCCAGGGGAAGCGGCCCTCGGCGCGGGGCTCTTTGTCCTGCAGCCGCTGGCCCCTGGCCTGGGAACTGACTTGCAGTCGTGTACACATCTATGGCTTGGCTCCGGGCCGGAGGCTGCTTTTGTCTCCCCGCAGACAGAGATGCCGACTGGGAAGTGCTAGTCATCGTGTGTTAGCGAGGCAGCCGAGACGTTGAGCACAGATGCATCATGGGACATCTCCTTTTTCAAGAGGGTGTAAACCTGAATTATATGATGAATTGTACAATTATACAATAAACTGCTCTCATCAATAAAAACTACTTCTAAAGCGTCTTTAATTTCAACATTGAATGCATCGTTAACATCGTAATAATAATTAACATTAGTGAAGAAATCTGAGCTGACATGGACTAACGAAGAACAGCTCTATTTTTATAAATCACCATTAATAAAGATCATTTAAAACTGTAACAAATGTATAACCGTTGTCAATGTTGGTTATTATTTATGAAGTTTAACTAATAGCCTGCGTGAAATATTGATTTGGTGTATCCTACAAATATGAAGTAACTCTTTTCTCGTCGTAAAAATAATATGCTTTATGAGACGATATGCTTAATAGCCTAACGTGTATGCTAATAAGCAACTAGTTAATAGTGAGAATTGGTAACTGTAATAAATTGTTACCGTGTTTCTGCTAAATATTGTTGTACAAAACTAATAACTAGTTTCGAGACAAAGTGAGTAACGAGGCGAGCTGACAGGGGGCCGACCCGCCGTGAACGCGCACGGCCGTGAAGGTGACGTGGTGACGTGGTGACGTCTCAGCGGGGGCACGCGCGCTCACGTTACGTGTGACGTGTATTCAGCGTCTCCTTTCTATAAGACAGAAAAGACGTCGTCGAGGCCAGCCCTGCGACTAAAGCGTATGAAATTGCGTTATTATAAACCGTATTTCCGAAGCCTTGAGGAGGATGTGCCTCGCGCGCGTGTGTGTGTGTGTGTGTGTGTGTGTGTGTGTGTGTGTGTGTGTGTGTGTGTGTGTGTGTGTGTGTGTGTGTGTGTGTGTGTGTGTGTGTGTGTGTGTGTGTGTGTGAGAGGGGAAGGGGGATGCTTATTTGTATTCATTTAGACATTTGGTATGATCAATTACAACATAACAAATTTAATTATAGATTCATATTTGGTGGTCGCACTATTAAATAATTACTGTCATTTTTGTTACCGAAGTTACAATTTGCAGGTGTTGAGATAAAAAAATAAAAAATAATATTTAAATATTTATTTTTATATACATATATTTTATTTTATTTTTTTAATTTTTAATTTTTACATTTTATAATTAATTGTCATTTAAATGCTGCCTCTGAAAAAAAGTAATCATACACTACGTTTTTTTTCTGGATTTTTTTTCCAGCTGCTTTTAACTGATGCTAATTTTGTGAGTATAATGAGAATAATGTGAATAACTAAAAGTTCATTATAATTATAAGTTTATTAATAACATAATTAATGTATGAAATGACATCCTGTTTATCAAATGACAAAGCTGTGGAAAAAATCATGTTCATGTTATGCTTAAATATAACAAAATAACTAATTCATAATTAAACGTATAAATAATACTCTTTTTTGTTGTTGTTGTTGTTCTTTGAACATAATGAGCACGTGCGTGCAATAAGTAAATAAAATGGAAATGAATGAATAATTAAATCGAAGTAGTCTTGAAGTGTGATTGTCCTCAGCAAGCTTGAGCTTAGACCTGAAACAAGCCTTTGCTGCCATCCAGTGTTACTCTACAGGAATCACATCTCTACTGAGAGCCACTGTCACACTAACCCCAGCTCGTCTTCACCTTTACTTTTACTAATTTGCAAATTATTGAAACTAAACAAGGCGTGTTTTTCAGAGTGTTTTTTTAATAACTGGAGGTACATTTACCTCCATCCAAAGTCAGTCATTCTAAAAAAATCTGGGTGATTTTAACATTTGTAAAATAAAAAAAAAAAAAAAAAAAAAAAAAATATATATATATATATATATATATATATATATATATATATATATATATATATATTCACATCTGAAAGTATTTTGCTTAAATAATCATGTTATAAAATAGTCAGTTAGGCTTCATGTTACATCATGCTTTTATTAAATATTTATTGCATTATTTAAACGCCCCGTGTGTTATTATGATGGTGTTTTGTGTTTGCATGAATGACTATTATTATATACTTCTGCTGCGTTATTACGGCGGTTGTCAGTATGTTAAAGGTACAAAACAGATTTTAATAGCATTTCAATCACATTTCTTTTAATTCAATAATTTACTTTGACTGGCTGACTGACTGAATGAAGTGTGATACACACACACACACACACACACACACACGGAGTATAATAATACTAATAATAAATCTATTGGTAATTATTTTTCATTTCCGTGAACCCTAAAACACAATGCAATGAAGTGCAGAATAAACAGTTTTATAAAATATAGGTTTTTACTTATTTATTTTACAGCATGTTTACAATCTTCACATATTGCTGCTTCCTCTGAGTGTTCATATTTTGTATAATTTTGCCCTAAATCTTACTTTCAGGGCCTCTGCTAAGACTTGATAGTTATTAGACGACACGGAGTCACGCGCGCTAGTAATATTGAGGTAAATCAAGTCAGCTCTCTCTGTCTCTCTCTCTCTCTCTCTCTCTCTCTCTCTCTCTCTCTCTCTCTCTCTCTCTCTCTCTCTCTCTCTCTCTCTCTCTCTCTCTCTCTCTCTCTCTCTCTCTCTCTCTCTCTCTCTCTCTCTCTCTCTCTCTCTCTCTCTCTCTCTCTCTCTCTCTCTCTCTCTCTCTCTCTCTCTCTCTCTCTCTCTCTCTCTCTCTCTCTCTCTCTCTCTCTCTCTCTCTCTCTCTCTCTCTCTCTCTCTCTCTCTCTCTCTCTCTCTCTCTCTCTCTCTCTCTCTCTCTCTCTCTCTCTCTCTCTCTCTCTCTCTCTCTCTCTCTCTCTCTCTCTCTCTCTCTGTCTCTCTCTCTCTCTCTCTCTCTCTCTCTCTCTCTCTCTCTCTCTCTCTCTCTCTCTCTCTCTCTCTCTGTCTCTCTCTCTCTCTCTCTCTCTCTCTCTCTCTCTCTCTCTCTCTCTCTCTCTCTCTCTCTCTCTCTCTCTCTCTCTCTCTCTCTCTCTCTGTCTCTCTCTCTCTCTCTCTCTCTCTCTCTCTCTCTCTGTCTCTCTCTCTGTCTCTCTCTCTCTCTCTCTCTCTCTCTCTCTCTCTCTCTCTCTCTCTCTCTCTCTCTCTCTCTCTCTCTCTCTCTCTCTCTCTCTGTCTCTCTCTGTCTCTCTCTCTCTCTCTCTCTCTCTCTCTCTCTCTCTCTCTCTCTCTCTCTCTCTCTCTCTCTCTCTCTCTCTCTCTCTCTCTCTCTCTCTCTCTCTCTCTCTCTCTCTCTCTCTCTCTCTCTCTCTCTCTCTCTCTCTCTCTCTCTCTCTCTCTCTCTCTCTCTCTCTCTCTCTCTCTCTCTCTCTCTCTCTCTGTCTCTCTCTCTCTCTCTCTCTCTCTGTCTCTCTCTCTCTCTCTCTCTCTCTGTCTCTCTCTCTCTCTCTCTCTCTCTCTCTCTCTCTCTCTCTCTCTCTCTCTCTGTCTCTCTCTCTGTCTCTCTCTCTCTCTCTCTCTCTCTCTCTCTCTCTCTCTCTCTCTCTCTCTCTCTCTCTCTCTCTCTCTCTCTCTCTCTGTGTCTCTCTCTCTCTCTCTCTCTGTCTCTCTCTCTCTCTCTCTCTCTCTCTCTCTCTCTGGAGCCTCTCTCTCTCTTCTCTCTCTCTGGCTCTCTCTCTCTCTCTCTCTCTCTCTCTCTCTCTCTCTCTCTCTCTCTCTCTCTCTCTCTCTCTCTCTCTCTCTCTCTCTCTCTCTCTTCTCTCTGTCTCTCTCTCTCTCTCTCTCTCTCTCTCTCTCTCTCTCTCTCTCTCTCTCTCTCTCTGTCTCTGTCTCTCTGTCTCTCTCTCTCTCTCTCTCTCTCTCTCTCTCTCTCTCTCTCTCTCTCTCTCTCTCTCTCTCTCTCTCTCTCTCTCTCTCTCTCTCTCTCTCTCTCTCTCAAGTCTCTCTCTCTCTCTCTCTAGTCTCTCTCTCTCTCTCTCTCTCTCTCTCTCTCTCTCTCTCTCAGCTCTCTCTCTCTCTCTCTCTCTCTCTCTCTCTCTCTCTCTCTCTTCTCTCTCTCTCTCTGTCTCTCTCTCTCTCTCTCTCTGTCTCTCTGTCTCTCTCTCTCTCTCTTGATGTGCAGGGAGGTGAAAGATCCTCGAGATGGAGCCAGAGATCTCCAGGTCCTTCAGCCCAGACATCTACAGCATGCACCTTAGACCCAGCTGTCAGATATCCTTCTTCTGTGTTCATAACATCATTGTTCTAGAGAGATACTAGAGAGACTTTGTCCCTGCAGGGAATGCTGATGATTTCTGAAGGTATAGTGCTGCCTGCTCGAAGCCTCGTCTCTGCTCTTTCCAGCAGTAAATAACCTTTGTGGGAGTTTCCGCTGACAGACAAAATTAGTTTAAGATTAGATTAAAGATAGGGGGGAAAAAAGAAAAAAAAACTGGGACAGGAAGAGATCACCGCAAACTTCTGTGTGTGGCGTTAAGAGGCCGACTGGGGGAT
Organism: Puntigrus tetrazona; assembly: GCF_018831695.1. Classification (NCBI taxonomy): domain Eukaryota; kingdom Metazoa; phylum Chordata; class Actinopteri; order Cypriniformes; family Cyprinidae; genus Puntigrus; species Puntigrus tetrazona. The sequence continues at coordinate 268,972 of NW_025048397.1, read as the reverse complement.
CAGCTGTGACGGAAAACCCTGAAGTATTCAGAACCATCTATGATCAGAAGTGCATGTAGAAATACAAGAAATAATCCGATACTATATAACGAAGATCCAAGATTGAGTAAAACAGCATTTCTGGAATATACCTTAACAAATAGACGATATGATACATACGATTTCTGCAAAGCTTTCATGTCATGAAGTGATCCTTCATCATATTTTTAAACACCATGACTTTTTGAAGGAGCGCATGCGTCAGCCATGTGACAACCTGATCATAAAAGTCATAAGATAAATAAACGAAACTGCCTTAGAGCTCTTTGCAGTGCTATGAGAAGCTCCACAATGTGGCGAGGGGAATTTTTAGCCCTTTTAGCCCTCTGCGTTCACAGATCAGGTCGTGTCCAGTCGTGAACGCAGGTGCTGATCTCCATCTGTCGAGGAAACGCTCAGCGACGTTTCAATACAGGAATGCTGCAAGGGAACAGAGAAACCTACGGCTTTCCAAAAAGAAAAAACGCTCTACGTTCAAGTCACGTGTGTAAAATCAACTAAACCACCTCTGTGTCGAGTCACATCTATCAAAATACATATTCACAGATTTCAGCATAAACTGACATGATATGAGTTTTAAAAAGCCCCAGTTGGTTTTTTTTCAACAGTAACAGTAAAGAAAGAGTTTCTTTCGAGAGATTACTGTCAATGCAAACCATTGCTCCGGTGGAATATCCTTTCAGTTTCCTCAGGGATTTCAGCACTTCAGAACTTTTCTCATCGGGTCACATCATGTGCAGTTTACACAGAAACGTACGCTTAGTTCCCTTTAATGTGCCACTTTTCTGCCCTGTTGTAACATATCCTTCTGAGACCCTTATTTAGTATTTTTTTAGAGCGTAGAAAAAAAAAAAAGGAAAAATACCATTTTAAAAAAAGGATAAAAATGTTTTATTGCATGTCCTCAGTTTGCTTTTTTAAAGGATGATTATAAAATCTATATCAAAATGATTTGATTTGATTGTTTTATTCGCTGGCTCTGTAAAATCTCCCATTAGAGCATGTTGAAATATAATGGGACTAATAATCGGCCAGAATTTCATAAGAAAATGTATATATATTTCCCTAAAATGAATAATCAACATGCTTTTAGTGCCAGTGTGCTCTGTATGAAGTGAAGTCGTGACAGAAAGTCATATTTGGATTTGAAAACTCGTAACATTTACCTGATATGTTACACATGACTATATGAGAATTATTCAGATTTATATGACAGTTATAAAATATAATCATTTTTCCATAAAAGGATGATAAAAATGATGTAGGTACTGCAGGGGATCAGTGGACAGAAGTGTTTTTAGTGTGTCTGAAAGCTTTTGTAGATCATTTATGGCTGAAATATAATATTTTATGATATGTAGTTAATTAAACAAATATATATACATATTGTCTCTTTCAGAGAATAAATCTGCATCTGATGCCGATGTTTATTATACGCTTATTACAATAAAATTCAGTAATGTGTCCGTTCGATCAAAACGTAACATTCAGAATGCATGCTCAGACTAAACTGTTTGATAAAATACTAAAAGTAATTCATAGCAAATGCTGTTTGTGATGGTATACGCATTAGAATGAATATTTGTAAGAAACGCCAGGCCGAATTCTCTTTCTAAGAAGAACCTCAGTTTCAGCTTGTCCCGTCAAATTAAACAGTCAGCTCTGTTACCGTCAGCCCTTTCTGTTTCCTTTCTGAAGACGCGACATAGATTAAACTACATTCAGTTAAAGACCTTGCGCTGAAAAAGTCAAACAGAAAGGGCCTTATGTAATCCAGTTAGCCCACTGAGTAAGACTGCGTTTCTTGTAATGTATATTCATTCTTTACATCCGTCAAATGGAACTAAAACACACACACACACACACACACACACACACACACACACAGGCTGGGACTTCCACTGTTGCGTTTCCATGTATCTCACCTAACGACCAGACCTGTATGGGTGTGGCAAAACAAACGTCGAGCTTACGTCATCGAGCCGTAACGTAAGCGTACGGCGCCACCTTTCGCCCCCTGGCGGGCAAGCGGAAGATAACGCTCATAATGGGTTGTGAAAGTGGAAAGTACCTTATGGAAATCCCCACTGGCTTTTATGTACTGCTTTCAATCGGGGCTGTCTGAACTAGAGTAAAGACTTGGCCGCGTTTTGGACGCGTCCCGCGCGAGCAGTGTGAAATCCAGTGGATCTCTGTGAGAGCGCCATGGACGATTAAAGTGGACTGAGTGAAGTAGCAGCAGAGCCAGAGCATCTTATGGGCTTTGTTGGTGGATACCGACATATTGAACAGGTAAGAGTTGTGCGATTCGTCGCCGCCTGCTCCCTCGCCTCTCTGATACCGTGTCCAGACCGAATCCTAAACCGAGCCGGGCTGATTTCTCCCGTATTGTCTCTCGCTCGAGCGGCAGTCTGTCTGTCTCGCGCAGACGGATACGGTCTCGAACGCCGCGGATTTGACAGCCATTGTTTGCGAAGACGTCACTTATCGGCGATTTAAACACATTAAACGGAGAAAACGTTCTATTGTTGCCATGGGGACATATCGCTTCCTTTCGAGTGTTACAGCGTTGCATTGTCTGAGGGCTTCTGTCAAGTCCATTACGTAATTCGAGCGTCAGCAACTGCTGTTACAATATTTTTTCGCGTCGGTCTCTATTGTCCCCGTTGCGCTTTGTGTTTAATAAAACCGCTTTGTCGCTTTCTCCGCGGCGAGCGGTATTTAAGGGAACGCCGTCGCTTTGGCGTTCACAATAAGTTGTCCCTAAAGAACCTCGGCAGCTGAGACAAATAAATGGTGCCCTTGCAGTCAATGGCATTTTAACGCCGCCAGGTTCCAGTCAGCGTGTCTGAGCCCATCTTTAGGCCGTTCTGAGAGAGTTTTGGGGGAGGGCTAATAAAGATCTTCGCCTTTCACTCATCTGACCTCAAGAGCCCTTTATCGTGAGCCTGGAATACACCATCGGCTTTCGCGATTCTGTCTTTCAGTTCTTCACCTTTAGGGTGGAGGGGAAATTCTTCTTCGTAGCACATGGTCGTGGGTTGAGCGCCTCTGACAATGGTGTGTTTGTTTCATGTCTTCTTTCGCAGAGATAGATTGGTTCCCCACTCCTGACTACCATGTCTCAGGGCCAGAACTTCCTGCCCAAGTTCCTGTTTGTGAGTAACCTCCTGAAGGCCGTGAAAATTAGAGAGCGGGTGCCCAACGATGTGGTCAAGCCCTCGGCCGGCTGTGGCCTGATCCATCACCTGCGCAGCATGCACCGCTACACGCTGGAGATGATCCGCATGAGCCAGTTCCCGCAGGCCTTCCGCGAGGTCATCCAGGCGGCCATCTTGGACCGGGCCATGCAGAGCTCGCTGGAGCAGGAGAAGAGGTTGAACTGGTGCCGCGAGGTCAAGAAGCTGGTGCCGCTGAGGACCAACGGTAACTATGCTGTGATTTCGATCACCTAGAAGTGGTGGCTCTCTGTGTGTTGCGCTTCCTTCAAATTACGTGGTTTCTTCAGTAGAAACGCTTGGATTCTTTCTCCTACGTGCATCTTCTAAACCTTTTGTGTCGATGCATTATTGGTCTGACACACTAGTTCTTCTAATAAAATGTTCCATAATAAGGCTGTTGGCAATAGGGCTGCGTGATTAACTCGTAATCGTCGATTATTCTTGTAATTTCCAATAATTAACTACAGTTCTCACTATTTACGATGAATGATGTTTATACCGTTTGAAGCAACCACATGCCCACAGTGTCATGTGAATATAAACAAGCTGAAAACACTAAATGGAAACTTTTATTACCTTTTTTTTAATCGCATTTAGCCCACTATACATCGGACCGGTTTCGCCTCAAAATAAAGTATAATATACACATGGTGTTATAACAACAGTTGTAACTGTGATCAGAAATTTGATTCGCGTTATTTGGTATTTTTGGCCTAATAACCCCTCTCACTGTATAAAATAAGTATTCGGTTTATGATAGAATTTTATGCACATCTCCTGTAGTATCTTTAGTATCGTCCTCGGCAGCTATTAAAAAAGCCGTACCGTTTGACCACTTAAAGAATACGTGCTTTTTTTCAAACGCTTGGCACACGAGGGCTTCGCAGCAGACGGGAAAATCCTGCCCTGTCTGTCACACTGATGTTCTTCCCCCTTAATTCTACAGCACAATTTGATTTAGGGGGCCGTGGCGTGATGCAGGGCTCACAGCGAGCGCTTTATGACTCTGACGTTTCTCCTGCTCGCTCAGGGTCAGGACGCACTGCTCTTCTCTTATGAGTAATGCTGCGAGGGAAACTTCTCTGTACTTGCCATTGTTGCTCCATTGTACAGTCACTAGTTACTGTAACTGAAATTAGGCAAATGCAGATTACGCGCGTCCTTTATTCCTTTCAAATTTCTCTGAAATAGTTCGGAACCCAGCGCCGAATTTTATACATTAGTTTTGATCATGACTCGTTCACGATAGTGGACAGTGTCTCATCATTGTATTCTGGTCTTTTTTTTTTTGGTTTTCTGGAGAGCACAGATTTGTTTTCTCGTAATGAAACAGGAATTTCCTGTTTTAAGTCATATGGGATTTTGAAAACATCTGACTGGAACATGCTGTTTAAAACCCAACAGCATTGACCCAATGTAGTGTGGAGATAGAATAAGTGCAACCCTCAATAAATGTAATATCGCCAATAATGGTAATGGTTTTTTTAGAAGCAAGTTAAGCAAATCTAATGTTTTGGTGCTTAAAATAAATAAAATCACAATTGTAATCCACTACAAATGGGGTATGGCAGGATTAGGTTTGTTTCTTTTAAAACTTGGTTTTTGGCTTGTTAAAGTAGGAGTCTTGCTGGCTAAGAAATTGCGCTATCTTTGCTTCGATAAGAGAATTTAGAAATTGCCTCTTTAATCAGCTAGTGCGTCACTATTAAAGTCTGAATGTGATGTTCATGCATTTCCTGGGAATCGAACCCATGATCACGGCTTGTGTCATTGGTTTACCGTTTGCTCTATTAGTTCCTATTCTTCCGTATATTGACTGCTAACAAAACAGAGACGTGTCAGGCCAAATACCAAAGCTTTTAGGTAATAGTTTGTGTAAATGAATCCAAAAACATTTCAGCTTGGCCTTCTGTGCTGCATCTGATCATATGACCGTGTGAAGTAAGAGAAGCGGACTGTGTTACCGTATCTACACAATGCTTTTCCTTTTCTTCAGGCGCATTTAGCTCCTGTGTTCAGTGTGATAAGGATGTGGTCGTATAAACAGATGTAGTTTGTGTCCACGGTTTATGTGTTCGTTTTCTGTTCTTCTAATGTTTTGGGGAAGCTACATTGAAACTGTAACTTCCCAAATGAGAAGTTTTCTCATAATTTACGGTAAAGTATTTAAATGCAGTCAAGCTACCTCTATGAAAACGTCAGCCATGTAGAATCTATCTATAAGTAGCATCTTATTACTTTGAAGGCGTTGACATCTAACTCAAACGAATCAAACTTGAATTTGAGTTACACACGCAATGCTTTAAAGCAGAAACATTCAGCGTAATAAAAGAAAAAGAAGTGAAATGGTTTGTAGAGACTTAATGTGAAAGTACTCAACAGATTGGTGAAGCTTTTAAAGTCATTTTTTCTATAATTTTACATTGCTGCACATCTGCATTGTCGTTCAATGCGACCTAAAACTTTAGGAAATGTTGTACTGGAAAAACAGCTTATTTTGAAAAGCCTTTCTGAAAAATAAAGTTAAGTTAGATATTGTTACAAATACACTACTTTAAGAGTTTGGCCCTGTAACATTATTAACTCATCTTGTCGTTTATGTCAACGTGAGTTGAGGTTTTTTTCCCCCTACTGTTGAAGGTTCATATGGAAACTTTGTAACAGGAAACAAAACAACGCACTGTACAAATAGTTACCTATAAAACGTAACCTTCGGACCAGTTAAAACCTACTTTTGGTCTTTTTGTTGTTAGCAGGTGCAGGCAAATTGCTAGCTTTTAGACAGTTTTAGGTTTAAAAAACAGGAACTAGATCATGTGTTCAGACTTCCCTTATCGAACCTAGAAATGGCACAGACGCAGGCATTCCTGTAGAGCATTGCCCCTCCTCTCTGGAAAGTCCAGACGCTTTATATCATGGCTCTGGTGTCAAGAGGAGACAAGGGAAAGAAAAAGTTGAAGTGAAGCCCTTGCGGCGCATAATCAGTGAATCACATAATAGGGAAATTCCTCGCAGTTGTGCGCAGGCCGTTTCTCACAAGCGCGCATACATGCAAATGCTCACGAATGCACTAGCGCACACATGTTGCACAACATCAGAAAGAACACAGAATCTAGGCCATGAGCACAGCTCTGCAGTGCATGGTCTTTGAGTGTTCACGTTTGCTTCACTTTGATCCAGAGTTACAGGTTACAGTGAAGTTATTGATTTACAGAGTTTTGAGACCCCCTTCCCCCTACACACACACACACACACACACACACACACACACACCCCTTAGATATGAGGAGTTGATTTCATTGTTTTCGCAGAGATACAGTCACATGTCCTGTTCTTAAATACACGCAGTCAGATGAAATGGATATCTTTAAACTGCTGTAACACCTCTGGAAATCCCCTGTATTGCTTTTATCTCATTCTTAATCTTGCTTCTTGACAAATAGAACTGAACTAACCTTTAAGTACAAAGATATTGCTGTCAAAGCTACTCAGCAACAAAGCAAAGAATGTACATGTAGTTTTGAATTTTCTCGGTATTATTTTTTTTGTTGCTATGTCATGCACGTCAACTAAGGCTAAGGCTCTCTGTGTTTTGACAAACTAGATGATGTTTAAACAGGAACTGCAAGTTTCGTTGCCATTTTGTGATCGCATAAATACCTCCTTCACAAACTTCTATGACCTGTTTTTTTTCAAAGCTCTCTAAGTGCACTTGCATGGAAAATTTGTCTACAGTTTAATACTCATATAAGGAGATGGTAGGACAACTAATGCATAATGGTATATCTGCATGCTGCCATGTTTGCTCATATGCAATCAGTTCCAGAAACTAAGCTAGGCCATTTGCGATTAATTTCTCAGAACTTATAAAGAACTTGCACAAACCCTTCACTGGTGACTGTCCTGAGCTGTAATCTGTGTTTTTGTGTCATTTAGGTGATGGCAATTGCCTGCTCCATGCGGCCTCTCAGTACCTGCTGGGGGTTCAGGACACAGACCTGGTGCTGCGAAAGGCTCTTTATGCAGTGCTGAAGGAAACAGACACTAGTAACTTTAGAATGCGCTTTCAAACAGAGTTGTTGCACTCTCAGGAGTTCACTCAGACTGGCCTGCGATACAGCACTTTGGTAAGCACTTCCCCCATCAAAGTGTGCATGCAAAACTGTCATTTCATGGCATAAACAGCCTGATAAAGCCAGCTAAAAAACAAATGTGAGAAAAATGACTTTTTATTGAACTATTTTTGGTATGACAACTCATTGCAATGTTTTTTGTTTCTCAGAACTGGGAGGAGGAATGGGTGAAGATTGTAGAAATGGCTTCTCCGGTGTCCAGCAGTAATGGCCTACAGTTTGACTCATTAGAGGATATTCACATATTTGTGCTTTCAAATATACTGCGGAGACCAATTATTGTTATTGCAGGTTATTATCCTTATATAATTGCTTTTGTAGGGAGCATTTCAATAGAATTACACAAAAACATTTTCATTGCAGCACTGACTTAATAAAGTATATCAATATATGACAATTTTTCCTCGGCAGATCAAGTACTGAGAAGTATGAAGTCTGGTTCCTCATTTTCACCCCTCAATGTCGGGGGCATATACCTGCCTTTGCATTGGCCTCCAGGAGAATGCTACAAATATCCCATAGTGCTCGGCTATGACTCCCAGCACTTTGCACCTCTGATCACAATCAAAGACAGTGGCCCAGGTATGCTGCCAGACATAACACTACTCCATAATGTGTTCTTACTACTTGGCCCAGTGTATTTAAATATTTGATGTTTGTGACCCATTCAGAGATCCGTGCTGTGCCATTGATAAACCCTGGACGGGGTGGGTTTGAAGATCTTCGAGTACACTTTCTGACGGAAAAGGAGCAGCAACAGAAGGAGAAGTTGCTAAAAGACTACCTAATGCTTATAGAAATCCCTGTCATCGGACTGGGCTACGATCCCACACAGATTATCACTGCAGCCAGGTATGAGCTAATCACTCTTTGGTGAAGTCCAGATCCAAGCAGCCCAGTTTGCTTCAGTGCAGTTGTTTCTGGAATTGTTTTACTAACTGGTACTTTTGATAAAAGATCTGCTATATGTATAGTCATTTCCTAAATGTAACCACAAAAAGTTGTGGGATAGTACAGTGTTCCTTTTCAAATCTCGAACCCTTCTTCCATCAGATTGGATGAAGGCAACCTGCCTGAGGACATGAACCTCATGGAGGACTATCTACAACTGGTAAACCATGAATATAAACGGTGGCAGGAGGATAAGGAGTCTTTATGGGCTCCCCAATCCCAGCGTCCCCCTCCTTTCTCAGTCTCCCAACTCTCACTCATTGAGATCCGCTGTGCCACACCTCGCTGTACCTTCTATGTCTCGGTGGACACTCAACCCCACTGTCACGAGTGCTTCGAGAAGCGACAGGCGGGTCGCAAGCCAGAGGCAATATCCACCACAAATCAAACCTCACCCTCAGACCCCGAGAGCCGAGGGAGGCTGGAGCGCTCCGTCCTGCCCAGCCCACGTTCCGCGCCCCCTACAGCCCCCAGTCTAAGCCTTTACAGTGAGACTCATGCCATGAAGTGCAAGACGCCCGGATGCTTGTTCACTCTCAGCGTGGAGCATGACGGGCTGTGCGAACGCTGCTTTACAGCGAGGCAAAACCGATCGACTGCTAATGGGCCGCCGCAAGGCCCCTCTCATGGCTGGTGGGCGTCAGGCAGCCGGGAACGAGAGAAGGACAGGGAGAGAGAAAGAGAACGGGAAAGGGACACAGAGAGGTGTGTTATGTGCCGACAGGAGGTCTTTAGGATATTTAACGGTCTTTGCCCACCCTGCATGCAGAGGACTGCCGTTTCTGAGAGGGGGGATGCCCAGCAGCAGGAGCCTATTACCGAGGGCTCAGTATGGGCAATGCATAGGGAGACAGAGCGCACTGGCACCACCGGCCACACCTGGCAGACACCGCTGCCCGTCAGTGTAAACGTTCCGGCTGCCAATTCTTTGGAACGCCGGAGAAGCTGGGATTCTGCACTATATGTTATCTAGACTACCAGACCAATCACCGTAAGTGCAGCATCTCTGCATTCACTTAATTCTTTTTGTATAATTTCAACTGCAGGGGTGTCCAAACTCGGTCCTAAAGGGCCGGTGCCGTGCAGAGTTTAGCTCCAACTTGCTTCAACACACCTACCTGAAATTTTCTAGCAAGACCTTGATTAGTTGTTTCAGGTGTGTTCAAAACTCTGCAGGACAGTGGCCCTCCAGGAGCAGCAATGGGCACGCCTGTCCCGTTGGGTATCACGTCATAGGCAAGTTGGGAAGTGTGTGATTTTTATTTATTTAATGCTGTTTTTGTTTGTGCAGTGGCCACCCCTGCTATTGTCCAGCCCAGACATACATCCGAGGCGGGCTTTCAGAACTGTCCGCGGTGTCGGGGTCAGGGCTGCGGTGCTGAGGGAAAAGCCATGCTCGAGGGTTACTGCAACAAGTGCTTTGTGAAGGAACAGAGTGCTAGACTTACCCAAGCTGCTAGCAGGGGCTCTCATTCCCCACCTCTTGTCACAGTAAGTGTCCTCACGTGCTGGTTTTGTTGCTGCGGCGTGGGGTAGGTTTGGCTCTTCTGACCAGCTCTGTTGTTTCTGTCCAGCGGGCCTCAAAACCTCGTCCACCTCCGATGCTCAACCAGGCACAGTGTCGGCGTAGCGGCTGTAAGAACCTCTCCCCTGGCTGCACGGACCTCTGCCCCGACTGCCTCAGCCGCGGCCAGCGAGAGGGTCGCCGTGCCCAGGCGCCCAAAGAGAAAAGCAAGCAACGCTGCAAGACGCAGGGCTGCGACCACTACGCCAACCAAGAGAAACAAGGCTACTGTAACGAATGTGACCACTTCAAGCAGATTTACCGGGGCTGACAGAACAGTTCAACGTTATAAAGTGCCCAGTTCATCGCACGTTCGCGTGCATGCTGGTGAACGCTCTTACATGAGGAGCTTTGTGCCCAAAATCCCCCTCCTGCATTGGGCAGGGCCTAAAGAGCCCGGTGGTGCTGTAGAATTGGTGATTACCTCTCAAATGAAGTTTTGGTCATTTGTATCATGTGTTTAGGACCGTCGTGAGATGTTAGCATACAGAAACTAATGATACACAATGACGTCTAGTCACACACACCCGTGGCGCCCGCTGTTTATATCGAACAGGGTAATTAATCGCAAATGTTTGTTGAAAAATTTAGAAAAGCATGTGTAAGAATTAACGATTTCAGATTAGCGACTAAATCGACCAAAGTTAATTTACCGAACGATATGTCTAAGCCGATGTACATCTCCACTGTGGACTGCAGAAAGCCTTTTGGAAGTACAGGAATAAGACGTACAGGGTATGCAGAGAACACCGAAGGACAGCATTTGATAGTTTCTTCATAAAATGTAGGTTAAGTGCCAATGAGAGCTTGCTAAGCAGAGCTCGAATTTCATTTCCTGCTGCACCATTTGATGTCTGCAAGCAGTACGGATCTGTTGCCTTTGAGAATGTTTTTGTTTACCATTTTCACAAGTCCTTCTTGCTCTTGAAACTATTTTTCACTTTTGCTTGCCTTGCTAAACTTCATATGACTTGGTCTGTTCTATTGAATGGATATGTTAATTTTTCTGTGGCTGAAAAATTCCTTAAGTGCAATGAAAACCAGATACTTGACACCTCCCCGACGTCTAGAGCAGATGAAAATAAATTAAGCTGAAGGGAATGACCGTGCCAAAAAAAAAAAAGTGTCAAAATTTTTGACAATGACATGGCTGAAATCCCCGTCTGGGTAAACAGCCAAGCGAAACGAATCAAGCCGAATGTAAACATGCCCAGGTAAGAATTGCCCGCTCCTAGATCTGCAAACTCTCCCTTCACGGTTCTCGCCCAGCCACATTCTTTCGGTTGCACTACTCCTTTAAACACACAATGCCTCAGTCTATTCTTTGCGTACATTTCGTATGCACAAACTGACATTCTCTATTTGAATATTTCTGCAATATCTGCACAGACGTAACAAAAAGAGATAGAGTTAGCTCCTGTGGCATCATTTATAAAGAAATAACTGTCTGTGTTAAACATTCCCATACCAATATTGTGCAAGCACATTTAGCTTTGTCTACTTGAGAATTAGATTCACGTGGGCCTATATACAAATGTGCTTCGGATAAATGATACACACGAGAAAAATCTGCAGTCGAATCAGAAATTCAAGAGTTTCTACTCTTCAACTACTGGATCTGTTCAGTCAGTTCAGATCATCACAAACTTGCACAATACTGAATAAGCTGCTCTGGAATTAGGAACGGTACTTCTAACTACAGTACATAGTGACATTCCAGTTATAGACCTAGAGGAATATAGATGACGAGATAGAAATTTTGTGCAACCTTTCATATAGAGTATCGTATAAAAAGCCTTGTTTTTTGGTTGGTTTGGTATTTATTCACAGCAAATATTAACTGTAATGTGTTTCAAGAATTATTTATATGTGGTCCTGGAATAAATTATTTTTAATAGAAAAACATCAACGTTTCCTGTGTCTGTTTACCTTGATTTGCCTTATTGCAGCTTGAAATACATGTTCTAACAAGAAACGCTGCTTATAAAATGGTACTTAAGTATATTATGTATTAATAAACAAACAATGGAGTTATTGGTAGCAAAACAACGTTACTATGCCAATGGCTGCTACTGAACAAATTACGTAACTGGTCGGGTGAATTCCAGACCACTAGAGATGCCACAATCTACTCACCAAACCGGACAGACAAACTCACATATGACATGGGTTTAGCTGTGAGGATCATTAGTCATACACACTTCAAAAGTCAAAGCTGCTATACAAAAATTGCAGAACTGACCTTGTGAATCCAGACGAGGAGATTCCCAGGTGGCAGCATGCAGATATTCCCTAAGAAAAACCCCAGGTTAACAAAAACAGATTAATGACACGTGAGATCTCTCCATTGTTAAGGACTTGGATCCAGGGTCCAAGCCCGAAGCTGCAGCTGGATCTGGGTGATGAACCCAACCACCCAAATCTGAAAGACAAGGTCGTCCCTGAGGGAAGCCGCCGTGGACGACCTGCCAGGAGCCAAGGGAGTAAAGAGATCTGTGGTGCCACAAGGATCACCTCATACTTACGTAGGAAGGTTCTGTGTAATGTTTCCCACAATAGAGGCATCTTTGTAAGTATCTGTTACCTGATTGTATGAACCCAGAAGTACCACTCTCAAATAGTTCCACTGATGCCTCCTGAAGCTCGGCTGCAAGAACCTGAGGTGCTACCTTGATGGTTCAGGTAAAAATTACCCTTGGTCCAAATTGCAGTACAGGGGTACTTCAATAGGACCATGCTACTGGACGGACACAGTAAGATCTCTACCAGTGATATATACCTTAACAGGAATATTTAGAAAATTGACTGCACCGCCGTCAATCGGATTAGAACTAAACTTGAGCTGACTTAAAAGGGATTGTTGACCTAAAAATAAAAATTCTGTCATTAATTATTCAAACTCATTCCAAACCCATAAGACCTTTGTTCATCTTTGGAACAAATGCAGGGGTCAGAGAGAAATATCTTACACACATTTCCCTTATCTGACCAACCCAAATTTCCCGCTCTGCTTCATGTTTATGCCCAGAGTCCTTCAAACCGAACATGTTTGTTTCCTTTTGGACCGGAATCTCAGTGAAGAAGTCCACTTCGCAGGAAACGTGCAGTCGAATGGAACGCCCCTCTGCTGTGCCTACAAGTGTTGAGAAATCTGCACCATAGAATCATAAAGAGGAACAAGCTTCTGCTATAGTGAAGCAAATAATAAATCGATAAATCCAGTGCTCAGTGCCCATTTGAATGGCGAACGATTTTAAAACTCATGGCTGAAACGGTGTCGTTTGATAAAGCTTTTTTGAGTCTCCATTTTGAAGTCACTGTGAGGGGTGGTTTGTTCAATAGGTTTATAGGACGACACACCACCAAAGTGAAAAGCGTTTTCTGTCACACTCCATAACCCATCACCCACATTCCAACCATAACTTTTTAACCATTCTAGACCATTCTGTGTATCCCCTGGATATATAGTACAATCAGAATCAGGTCACTTCTGTGGAGTAACGGGGGGGTTTGGGCCACTTCACTTTGTCTGAGACTCGTTCTGAGTGTATGACAGCTTTTTATAATTAAAAAAAATACAAAATATTTAAATAATAAAGTAAAAATTACGAGAATAAATTCAAAATATTTTAAGAATAAAGGTGACTTTATGAGAATAATGTTGCAATGTTTAAAAAAATTAATTCAAAATAACTAAGAAAATTATATTATATTATAGTATATATTTTGTTAGCATATAGCCTATATTATGCAATATAGGCTTTACTTATAATATTATAACTTTAATCGCTACGATTTATTTCTCTTAATTTTGATGAGATCAACGCTCTGACAGAGAAACTGGTAATTCGTTTAAAAATATATTATATAATATAGAATATATCATATAAAAATAATATATAATGTAATATAAATGCATACATATATATATATATATATATATGTTAATTCCCATGTATTAATATTATGTGCTATCATCTCTGACTGACTCTAAATTTAGGAAACCTTGCATAAAACCCAAGGTGAATTTTGTAGCATTAGAAGCAAATGATTCCGTCACAGGAAGTTTGTGGTTGTGACTTACAACATTGCTGTCTTCGTCTTTTTCTTTTTGATGGCTTAAAACTCTGCGGCTCTTTCTAATAATGTGATTCTGAAAGTCAACTCGCAGCCGTTTGGGCGGCCCACACTCCAGCAGGCAAACCCCAAACCCCCCAGAGCTCTACTGACTCACAGCTGGAAGGAAAGAGTGCATGAGAGCGAGGGGATGTTTGGTGCGGGGAAGAGGTGATATTTGAGCGATGCGGGGGCCGCGGCGAGGCAGCGTGGGAAGACACTCAACGCGTAACCTGTAGCGCAGCTCTCTGAAAATAGCACGCTATGCAAAGTGGCACGCTTGCCATAAAACGCGCAGCCTACACGCTGGTTCTCTGTCGTTTGGGTTTGCAGCGCCCTTTCGGCGCAGTACATGTTTTGGGCAGAAAACGTAATACATGAAGCAGCATTCAGCAACGTGCTTGTCTGGAAACGAAATCAAATCAGCTTGAACTGAAATGAGATCTTTTGCTAGTAAGGCATTTTGTTCGGTGAATACAAAATAAATTAATTTATAAATGTTCTGGATCCGACAGAGCCCCTCTGATTGGTCCGCTGGCTTTACGGTCATCTGTGTACGACAGGAAAAGTTCCCAGATGAGCTGTCCAACACTTTCCTGAAGGCCGTCGCCGTTCTGTGTTAAACCCTAATTATAAACAACATGATGAAAGTTAATCAAGCAGGTGGAAGAGCCTCGGCCTGGTCGCGTGATCTCTAATTCTGCGAACAAAACTGAAAGTTTCTCAGGGAATGGGTGCGTGACCTTCGGGGCCTGACTCATTCTCTGCCAGCGCTCTATGGGATGGATCCCGTAAATTTCATCATCACGTAGTTATGATATAAGCCGCTGCTCAGGGGTAGCCCCCGGCAAAACTACAGCCTTGAGTGTGTGTGTGTGTGTGTGTGTGTGTGTGTGTGTGTGTGTGTGTGCGCGCGGACTCTATAGGAAACATTCAAGGGGAAATCACTTTTTCAGGTGTTTTTTTTTTCGTTTCTTTTTTGTGTAACTTTTCAGTAAGTCGCTGTTTTGACTCACGGTTCAGCCGTCCCTCAAGAGCTAGACGGTGCTCCAGTGCTTTGATTGAGCGGAATTACCTGCGTGACGTTTCAAAACACTCTGAAGGCCTAGAAGCGGTTGTGTTTCATGGAATCGGAAGACGCTTTGAAACGTGTACAGAACCTGACCTCCCGTAAAGTCAGAATTAGCCGTGTCAAATGATTCATCGCTTTGCAAGTGTGCGCGCTGTATTTATGATGTTTAGAAAAATGCAAACACATTACAGTAAAAATTTCGAAAAAAAAAAAAAATTATTATTTGAATAATTTTATATTATAAAAATACATTGCATGCGTCAAAATGATTGATTTTTGTTTTATGCCAAAACGCCGAGCTATTAAGTAATTAAATGTACGTTTCATACCGTGAATATATATTAAAAAATGAATCTTGATTAGTCATATGCATCACTAAGAACTTCATTTGGACACTTTAGAGATGATTTTCTCAGTATTTAGATTTTTCTTTTCTGGTTGTTGCCAGATATTGTCCTATCTTAACAAACCATACATCGATAGAATATTTATTCATAAATACATTATTTTAAATGCATGCATGTGTTTGTATAAAACTAATTATTTTATTACGGATGCAATTAATCATTTGACAGCACTAATATGAATATATTCATCGTCTGACAGCACTCCTCAAAATACAAACATTTTACTGGAATAGTTGAAAAAAAGTGAACTTTCATGTTCTGTTTGGGGTCTGAGACCACAAAACCATTCAATAGCTCAAAAAAAAGCCAAAAAGTGGATCTTGGTAAGGTCAGAGAGACATTTAAAGTGACACGCGAGTGACAAATCGCAAGTCCTCTTTACCGGTTCATCTAAATCTCATATTTTATTATAGCTGTCAAGAGACAGGATGTCAACTCATTGCTGAAGTTTTTTCTTCCTTTATCGCACAGTGAAGATGAGCTCAGATACACACTCATTTCTCACATCTGTTCGTATGGTTTTTAAAGTTAACAGCCACTTTCGGAGCAATCTCATTTTTTCCCAACGGGAATCCTCATCATCCGAACTTGCCTTAAATACGAGCCTAAAGCATGCATGCCTGTTTCATTTTACTGCCAGCTGACCTTGCCTAAATGTTGTAACTTGTTTTTTTTTTTGTTAGTTTGTTCTAAATAGCACCAACAGCAGACCAGAAAAGATCATCTTTGAAGAACATCATCATTCAGTTTTCTTCTACGTGAGTAAAGGGAAAATAAACTCGTAGTGTGAAACGGCGAGGTGATGTCATCCACACACACACACACACACACACACACACACACACACACACACACACACACACACACACACACACACACACACACACACACACAGACACACACACACACACACACACACACACACACACACACACACGCGAAGACTGAGACGTTTGTGTGTGATCTGCTGCCATCTAGTGGTTAACAAAGACATGGAAACCACATCTTAGTACAAGTTTGGGTGTTTTTTAGTCATTATTTTTTAATGATAAGGTCTCATGCATTACTTTTAGGGCACTTCATAGAGACCTATAAGATCGAATGCCCTGGAATCATACGAGGACAGATGTTTGACTTTTCTCGTGTGGGCTTTTTCTGGATTTTTTCCCTGCAGTTGCATAATTTCTCCACCGTCTTTTTATAAACTAGATTGACGGCGTGGAAAACTTTGCTAAACGTCGGTCCAGTGCCCATTACTTGGCTGGAAGAGTGTGTGTATTCTTCCCTCTGATTAAATCTGATTTTTGACTGGAGCTCACCGTGAGTGAACTTTTGTCTGTGTTTAAAAAAAACGTGTTTTTAAAAGTAATTTTAAAAGGGCAGGTATATTTGTTGCTAAATGACATCGTGACGCCTACGACGTCGTTGCGTAAGCTTGACGCAAACTGATGACGTTGCCTGGCAGTGGCGCGTTTTCTAAGCGTTTAATAAACAAATCAATTTGACTAGACGTCCTACAGACTTTAATTCATTCATTTATTAGTTTGTTTTAAAGAAATTAATACTTTTAAGGAGAAAGGGTTGTCGAACTGTTAAAAAAGGTCATTTGTACTGTTAGAAATTGTTCGTGTTTTGAATAAATACTGTTCTTCATTTTTCAAAGAATCCTGGAAAAAACATAAGATAAAAAAAAATTGACACTGGACAATGACATTTAATGCATTTTCTTAATAAAAAGTAGATCATGTCGAGTGATGTTAGGTTCCTCGTGAACTATTCAGATCAACCTTCCTTCCTGAATACAGCCCCTTCCCCTTTTTTGTTACACAATTAAATAAATATGCATATTATGTTGCTTGGCTGTGATGTACATGTGTTTGTGAATAGCTTTAGTTCGCTTGTGTTTCGTTAGGGTTAGGATTACTGTAGTCATTTAATCATAATGGCCGACACACAGAAGAATACATAGAATTATAATACGATAAGCACACACGCACAAACATAAGTGCTTTCAATACCTGTTTCTCCCCTCACCTTGGTGTGCTGAGTTTAAGAGATTCCCCGATGAATGTGAATCCTGGGATTCTGTGATATGTTAAGGATAATCAGGGTCTCTTTTGTGGTAATAAGACAGTGTTTTAGGTCATCTGTGCTGTTCTGTCTTCGGGTAACCTTCAGTGCTCCACGTAGCAGATGGTGCAGACGGTGACAGAGAGAAGGGCACGTGTGTAGCTCTCAGAGCAGGTGTGTCTCTTTAGGTGTGTCATCCTGGTGACTCCACTTCAACAGTATGGTGTGGATGCGTCACACTTCACTGTATTCACACTGTATTCATGGAATCAGACCAGAACATTCCAGAACGAACCGTGAAACCAGAGTTATAGTTGGAGTCACCAGACCTGATTCGATCGGCCATCTCTGGGGCAGTACCTCATCGAAATGATTCGTTTAGGTAGTAATATGTGCTTTTAGGTCATTTGAACCACCATTTAGGGGAAAATAAGATACAAAGGTGTACCTTTAAGAAAATAAAGCGGGGTTCTATCGATCACAACATTCTCTTGGATAGACTAGAAAACTATGTTGGCATTAGAGGAAGCGCCTTAGCATGGTTTAAATCATATCTATCTGACCGCTATCAGTTTGTGGCATTAAATGAGGAGGTATCATATCAATCACAAGTGAAATATGGAGTTCCTCAAGGCTCAGTGCTAGGACCGTTACTTTTCAACCTGTACATGTTACCTCTGGGAGATATTATCAGGAGTCATGGTGTTAGCTTTCACTGCTATGCTGATGATACTCAGCTCTATATTTCAGCGCAGCCTGGTGATACACACCAAATTGAGAATCTAACAGAATGCATAGTCAATATAAAAAACTGGATGATGAGTAACTTCCTAATGCTAAATTCTGAAAAAACAGAGGTGCTAATAATTGGACCTAAAAACCCCACATATAATAATCTAGAACACAGTCTATCACTTGATGTCTGCTCTGTTAATTCTTCATCATCAGTTAGGAAACTAGGTGTGCTGTTTGACAGCAATCTTTCCTTCGAAAACCATGTTTCTAGCATCTGTAAAACTGCATTTTTCCATCTTAAAAATATATCTAAATTACGACCTATGCTTTCAACCTCTAATGCAGAAATATTAATTTGTGCGTTTATGACCTCTAGGTTAGATTATTGTAATGCTTTATTAGTGGTTGCTCTGCACGCTTAATAAACAAACTTCAGCTAGTCCTAAACACAGCAGCCAGAGTCCTTACTAGAACTAGGAAGTATGATCATATTAGCCCGGTTCTGTCAACACTGCACTGGCTCCCTATCAAACATCGGATAGATTTTAAAATCTTATTAATTACCTATAAAGCCCTGAATGGTTTAGCTCCTCAATACTTGAGCGAGCTCTTATCACATTATAGTCCTGCACGTCCGCTGCGTTCTCAAAACTCTGGCCATTTGATAATACCTAGAATATCAAAATCAACTGAGGGCGGCAGATCCTTTTCCTATCTAGCACCTAAACTCTGGAACAATCTCCCTAACTCTGTTCGGGAAGCAGACACACTCTGCCAGTTTAAATCTAGATTAAAGACACATCTTTTTAACTTAGCCTACACATAACACACCAACACACCTTTTATTATTCAAATCTGTTAAAGGATTATTAGGCTGCTGTCACGTTCTCTGGACTTTTGTTATTGTTTTCGTCTCGTGCCATGTGCTCCCTGTACCCTGCCTTCCCTCCGTGTTAATTGTATTATTGTCTACAGCTGTGTCTCGTCAGTGTAGTCAATTTCCTCGTGTATTTAGTCCTGAGTGTTTTGAGTTCCCATTGTCCGATCATCAAGGTCCATACCCGATGTCCATACCTGTGTTTGTCCTGCCAGCCTGTTCTATCTGCCTGCCGTTTGTATCTTTGTTTTGCTATTTTGAGATTAAACCCATTTAAGTTCATTCTAAGCCTTGTGTGCTTCGTCCCGCGAAAGCGCGAACGTGACAGCTGCATTACTTAGATTTGCTGGAACCGGGAACGCTACTCCTAAAATACGATGTACTTGTGACATCGTAAAAAGAATGGCATCTACGCTAATATTAGTCCTGTTTCTTTCTTAATCTGTTTTCACAGTTTGTATCCACACTAGATGGTGGATCAGCACACAGAGATTATGTTCATCAGAGACCAGAACACCTAGATGCGCCCGTGGACAGATCACCAGATCCTGATGCACACACACACACACACACACACACACACACACACATTAAAGTCATTTACACTACCTGACACAGCTGCGTTTAAAATGGAAGTTAAGTGCTGGGCGTCCGGTCAGAGGAGAATTGATCCCAACTGAGTCTGGTTTCTCCCAAGGTTTTTTTTTCTCCATTCTGTATGGATGGGGTTTTGGTTCCTCTGGCTTGCTTTGTTGGGGACACTTAACTTCTAGTGATTTAACGTCGAATTGATTACAGAGACCGTCTCTGCATTTAATAACAAACTGTTCACTCTCGTCATTATACATCCCTGTCATTGTACTCTTCTACTTTATACTGTACAGTGCTTTGATGCAACCTGTTTTGTTGCACTATATAAATAAAAATGATTGATGGTTGATCTGGGAGAGAATAGGCTCTGCATTAATTCTTTAGCAATAAAGCAATGTCTTATAGTCTAGGCTTAAAGTCAATTTATTTACAGTTTGCCTAAAAATCATTATACATGAACAATCCAGTAAATACAGTGTTGGGGAGTAACATATATGTTAATTACAAAAATAAATGTACGTGTAATCAGTTTCAATCAGTTACTTGCTAACAAAGGAGCTTACATGTGTGGGGTTTTTTCACACAAACACATTCATGCAGATTTCATTGATTTCTTTCATAATTGCATTGACTAAAATATGAGACACCAGTGTTTTAGGAGTTTAGGACACATGCTTATTTAATAATTCCTTTATTAATATAATATAATGATAATCCGAGTTTTGAGGTCTGTAAGCTCCTGCTGAGAAGCAAAGAAGTAATTTATTTATTTTTGCAAAAAACATCCAACCAAACTGGTTGTGGCTTATTAAATTATATTTATTTTAATTGATTTCATAGACACGTTTCAACTGTTTTTAGGAACGTGTCATCAGCCAATCAGCTTCGTCATGATGTCATCATTTCCCCCTGGATTTATCATTTATTGTTTAATCGCCTGCAAATATGTCTCCTTCATTAAAATAACCAAGTTTCTAAAGCAAAAAAGCAAGAAGATACAACCCCGCAGCAGGCAGAACTATCTGTGTTTTCTTCAGAAACCAGAGAGATCAGAAAAAAACAGCAGCTCTGATCGGTGTCTTAACAGCAAGGCTCCCTTTATTGAAGATTGGTATTCATATTCATATCACAAAAGAACTGCAAACGACAAAGTGAAAAAAATCTAAATAATCTACTAAAATACAATTTCGCAAAGTTTACAAGCCAAGTACTTTTGAATAAAATTTTTTCCACTTACACATCAAATGGACTAATTGAAATTATGCCGATCGCGGCATGAATGCATCAAGATGTTTCAATATTAAAAAAAAAACCCTTCTTACTATAAAACCACGCTTGATGCCAAGATGATAAGGAGCTCTGGTTCACTTCACGTCGGCCAGCCAAACAAGAGCACTTTAAGAAAGTGTGCACTCCAGCATAGTGTGATAAACCACGGAATGACACATTAATAAAAATAAAAACACTTCCTTAATGTTGATATGTAGACATGTTCAAGAAACATACAGTCAGGCACACTTTAAATCGCAGTGTTCATGTGTAAACTCTTAAGCAAACTACATGCACTTATTTATTTGTATGTTCTTTACTTATATTTACATGTAATGTGTGAAGGAACCATAATGTAGTGTAAATGCGGAGCTTTGGAATATTGCTTTGTGGAGAGACGCATCAAAGCCCAGCCTGTTTGTGAATGATTATTATTGATAAAAAAAATTATTAAAAAGTTAATTCTCAAAAGTAAGATAAAAGGGCGTGGACAGCCCTCATCAAAGTCAGTACGCTCCTATAGTTTGGTTTGGGAAGATCGGGGAGACTTTTAGTCTCGCGGCTTAACATTGTCCTTTACCAGAGGCGTTTTGAGCAGTTTGGGGTCTCAGGCAGTGGTGTAGATGTATTTGGTCTTGGACAAGCCGGAAAGCTCGTCTTCGTAGCGGGGCAGACAGCAGAAGAGGATCCCGCAGCCCAGCATCAGGATGGTGGCCCCCCAGCCGAAGCCGTACGCCCACGTGTAGTCGTAATAGCCTTCGTAGATCAGCTCGTTGAACTTGACCGGGTAGATGATCAGAGCGATTATCTGGACGATCACTGGAAGCAGAGAAAGCGGAGTCAAAGGTTCAAAACCATTCCAGCTTGGAAAAACAAAGAAACGGG
Organism: Puntigrus tetrazona; assembly: GCF_018831695.1. Taxonomy (NCBI): domain Eukaryota; kingdom Metazoa; phylum Chordata; class Actinopteri; order Cypriniformes; family Cyprinidae; genus Puntigrus; species Puntigrus tetrazona. The sequence continues at coordinate 247,042 of NW_025048397.1, read as the reverse complement.
ACCGAGTTACGCTTAAAACCGCTTAAAAGCTGCCGAAACCAGGTGGCGTTTATTTAAAAGACAGGCAGCTTTAACAGACTTTGATAAAACAATAGACTCTCTGTTCAGAAACAAAACGTTAGAGGAACATAGCCGAAAGGCACACCTGTGTGCTTTCAAAACGCCACCAAGTTGGCTCTTTAAAAACTGCTTTCATGGTTGACATCATAACTTATTCCTAAAAGCGTCTTTTACGTTCATCACACGCTTCACCCGTCAACTCAACTCAAACCGGACAATCCTATTTTAATTAAACGTCGCTCTTGTAAACCGTGCGCCTAAAAAGCAATGCAGCCTTCATATTTTTGGTCTCATTTAATGCGAATGAAATTAGTTGACAAACAGCACCTAATACAAACCCATAAAAAAAGCTTAATCAGTAGCTTAAAGCTCTGAGGGCGAGGCGGGCGAGGCGGGCGTGTCCGAGTGTTGCACAGACATGAGAGCGCAGGCCACGCCCAGATCGGGTGTGTAGGGAACGTTCACACAGGAGCGCTGCGTCTCACGCTTCCAGCTAAAGTGCTGTCAGAAGCTACTGCTGAGACAGGCATAGCTATCAGAGCAGATCAGGCCTTTCATAACGAAACCTAAAAACGGAGCGTGGACTTAAAGAGCCAATTAGTGAAAATAATAAACGGCAAATAAAAAAAAAAAAAAAAAAGAAGGCTAAGCTTCGGTCTGGCAGAGAAGGAGAACAAAACAGCCGTTCTTAACTTTCACCTGAACTCAAGCGAAGAGGTCGGGGGGAGGGGTGAGAGCGGCGTTCAACCCCATAGCAACGGCAAAACAAGAGCAGGCCGGAAAGAACGAAAGCGCAGTCTGTAGTAAGTCTGCGTCACTCCACACCTAACATCACCCCTTCAGAAGAACACGCTCTTTGCCTCGGCTTGTTTGGGATGCATTGTTGATAAACGCCGTATTAATAACCTCTGATACGCCAACCACAGTTGTGCCAAATCGTCACATGCTTTTATCTCATCAGCCCAGCATCCATGTATTATTTAGAAAGCATTCAACAGGCAAAGTGAAGGAAACGCTCTCGCTGTGGAGCTTCCTCAGAAAGCATCTTGCGTCGTATTTGGAGCACGACGGCAGCCCTGATATCTAACGCGCCGATAGTTTAAGTGAGTGTCTTACCAGCCAAAATAAGGAGACCTCCGATTAAAGGAAGCAGAGCGATGTTGAGGCCGGCGCAGAGAGCCACGAACGAGACGATGAAGGCGATGAGGAGGATGATGAGGCCTATGATCATCAGAGCGGCGACTGCCTGGGCCCAGGCTGCAATGAAAACGGAGGGGAAGAAGTTTTAATTTTACATGTGTTCTTCAACGTTGTCGAGCGCTACAGAAGTGCCACAGAAGCGCTATAGAAAACAAAGCTAGAAATTAGGTTCGATCACTTATAGGGGCTTTTTAAAAACCAACTGTACTAAGACACCACGCAATAAACAAGGTACAGTTGACGCACTGACTGAAGCAGAACAAATACAAGAGGTTGTAACATTGTGGTTACATATTAATAGATCGCCAGCGCTGTTTATCTAGTTTCACTCCGTCATGACTCAGGGCTTGTAGAGACAATGCTTGGCTTCCTAACACTCAGGAATGTGTTTTTGCTCTAAGACGTCTGTGAATACAGTCACACCCAAGGTGCTGCAGTGAGGGAGGAAGGGTGTGGTTGGTAAAAGAGAAGCAAAAAAGTAGGATTTATGCAACTAGCATTATCTGAACTTGATCGATTTCGAGCCAATTTGTCACTCAGACGTGAATGATCTTCTGCATTTAGGAATTGCCGTCACAGAAAACCTGATCGACGATGTAGTCCAAACCCTCAAAATATATTTATCGTATCAGACGCATTTAACGTAAGAGAACTAAAGAAATATTGACTTTTATTTAGGGGTGCAAAAAAAGTGAATCACCATTAATGTAGAATATTTATGAAGAGCATGTTACAGCATGGCATTCTACAAAAAAAAAAAGAAAAATCTACGTATGCTGTGAAGAACGGATTTCTACAGACGGCCTCAGTTTAAACTTGTTCTTCTGGCAAACCGATGAAAATAAAAGCTGAGATATAAGGAGAACAGTAAGAAAGTGTTTGACTGGTTCCACTGGTCGTGTGTGATGTAAACTTTGAAAGCTGTTAAACTGACAGCAATTATTTACACTGAGTACAGATGTGTCGTACCAAATAAAACACTTTATAGCCTGACGCCACAGTAGTCGTTTTTAGATAAACCGAATTAAACGGAAGTTGTTTGTTCGAGGGCTATGAACACATACTAAAGCAGTTTATTCTGCTCTATGCAGTCCATTCAACGTAATTTAGTTGATCTCTAATTGAATATGCTTAACATTTCACTTTACTAAGAATTCAGGATAAGAATCAATTCGCACATAAGAAGCGTGTCCACCTGACGAACACAGAACAGGTGCAAACATTTGATATTATATAGCGTTATATTGACAAAGGCCTGCTTAGCTCAAGTTCATCCGCCTGAGGAGAAAACGGTCTATTGCCTTGCTTTGTTTTTATTTTATTTTGCCATTTTATTTAAAATATATATATATATATATATATATATTATAATAATATATATATATATATATATTTTTTACAAACTCAACTGAACACAGAAAAGTTACGCAGCCTCTAACTTAACTTATTTTTTTTTATATATACACCTTTCCGCCCGCTTGACTCGGTTCTAGCGCCCTACTTTCGCGGGTGTTTCTCAGGCTCAGGGATACTCACGGAACTCCATGAGGGATTTACAGTCCCACTGGTCGTTGCGGCCTCGGCACTGCTTCCACATGCTGGCGTAGTGCGTCTTGGCGTTCTCGTCCTCCACCCATCCTGACTGCGCCGCGATGGCGATAATGTCGAAAATGATCGCAAACAGCAGCAGCAGAGGCAGGATCCACCTGCACCTCGGGTACGCGATTCCGCAGCGGAACATGTTTCGAGTCTCCTGCGCGAGTTTGAAGAAGCTCTCCGGATGTTTCCAGGCCAGTCTTTATGTGAAACTTTCCCAGAGCTCCTCCCCGCAGTGAAACCAGATCTGGAGAGGCTCGACCTGTTTGAATGGTGACTCGCGCTTCATCGTGCTGACTTTATTCGGCGCTGCAGAATTTCACTTGGAGTTGACAATAAAGTTTTGCAGAGTTACACGATATAGAGTCCCTATGGTTATACAGCATTATATTATATATAACTTAAAAAACGTAAGCTATTCACATGTGCCTACATGACCTTCGGCCAGTTTATAAATAAAAAATGACACAGCCTACATTAATTCTACAGTAACTTCTGAATACAGCGTGTTAATATTTTAGATTTATATTTTTCTGTAGCTACAGTGCACTTTGATGCTTAAACACTGTACACTGAGGAAATGATGACGTTTTATGAATTATGGGGAAAGCTCACATAAGCGAGCCCCGTCGTGGAGATGTAAATTACTGTAATTACTGTACACTGTATCATAATACCCAGTTAATCTATGCATGTGTACAATCCTGTACGGATCACCTGGTGTAGATTGCAAATAATTCATCGCTAAATGTATGTGATAGCTGTCCCTAGAAGAAATATAGTGTGTGTAAAAACAGATATGCTGTGTACAGAATGACAGCCGTAGCCTACAAACAAGCTCTGGAAAGCTAACTTCATAGCTCATAAAATCCTGTGCACGTGTTCTGAGACATCTATTTTCTAATAATCAGCCAATTTATGCGTGAATCAAAGGGCGTAATCATTTGCAAAACTCAAACAATAATTCAAGGAAATCCATACGTCCGCCCTTTGAATACGCCCACGAATAAAGTAGAGCGCTCCGATTCCTGTGAATCAGAGCAGATGATGGGGTGCATTGGTGGGTGTGTTGTTTCTGCACACGATGACAGCTGATGAGACACTAGTTTACAGACTGAATGTTCCCATGACTCAAGAAGGACTAGCATCTTCACGCTCCCTGGTCCTGGATGGACAGGTTCTGAAACCACAGGCGCCTGCAGGTGAATGTCACACCCAAAGCTCAAGCACACGGCGTGTTAATGACCAAAAAATGGTGGTATTCATTAGTAGCTACAGATGCACGTTTCATGTAGTGGAAGGCTACAGGAACTGCTGAAGTCACAGATGATGAGGAGCGCTTTTGTGCATTTGACCTTTCAATCAATCAATCAATCAATCAATCAATCATTTTTTATTTATATAGCGCTTTTAACAACACAGGTTGCATCAAAGCACTGTACAGTATAAGGAAGAAGAATACAATGATAGGGATGTATAATGACGATAATGAGATTGAACAATTTGTTATTAAATGCAGAGACGGTCTATAATCAATTCAATGATAATCACTAGAAGTTAAGTGTCCCCAACAAAGCAAAGCCAGAGGAACCAAAACCCCATCCATACAGAATGGAGAAAAAAAACCTTGGGAGAAACCAGACTCAGTTGGGGTCAGTTCTCCTCTGACCGGACGCCCAGCACTTAACTTCCAGTTCAATTTTAAACACAGCTGTGTCAGGTAGTGTAAATGACGATTTACCATCAACTTTTAACCATTAAAGCCATTATAAACGGTTTTCTGTAGTTTTGAGACGTATTCCACAGGATTTTGTGGTTTTAACAACTAAGCCACCGATCAAAGACAGCCATTTCTATTGTTATGGTGGAGCAGGGAAATAGATAGACTAGTAATAAATCATTTGGGATGGGGAACTGGAAGCGAGACCGGTTCAGTCTGGAAATTATAAACAGAGAAATCATTTTTAAATAGGCTATGTGGATTTCGGGAGTACACAAAAGATGGAAAAATAACAGATAGCCTACATTTCTCCTATTTCTTAAAACATATAGAAATGTAATTTTTGTACTAGATTTTATGCAAGTTGTTTGTTTTCTATAAGCCAGGCCCTAGTAGTCTTCACATTAACATTACTAATCCTGCTCATGTAGCACAATGAAATACAACGGGAAACACGCGCATGCGCATATCAATATCGCGTCACTTATTTCACGAGGAATAAACAACAACAATTACTGGACTGCATTAGTGCAAAGCGGTAGGTGGACATTTCACGGCACTTGCTCTCAAATAAACTTCGCCTCGGCTTCCAGCAGACGGCGGCGTGAGCTACCACGTGACTCCAACCGTGTGACGCGAACCACAGGAAACAGGACCTGTCAACTTCCGGTGGCCATATTGCGGTGATACAGCGAGTTTTGGTGCGCCAGATTCACGATGATTTCTTCTCAGGCTTATGGAGATAATGGGAAGATGAAGGAGTATCACTACACGGGTCCGGTGGAGCACAAGTTCTCTCCTTACGCCTTCAACGGAGGGTAAGAAGCGCCTCTTTCGTCTCGTGCTCGTCTTCGGCACAAAGAGCCCGAGAACATGACACTTCTCTCCACAGAAAGCCCCTACAAACTCTACATAAACTCGCTTTGCTCCGTCACTAATTCACTACTTATTATGTCTGATAGTTAAATCGAGCCGCAGTGCTAAAGCCACGAGTGTATCAGCATAGTGCAGTTAATATCACCCGTGCGCTGATTTTACTTTCACTATTAGAAAGGCAGCTTTTAACCGGGAAAACATGGACTGATTTAGACGTTCTCATAGTCAAAACTGTTCATATCTGCACTGTTAACATGTTACGGTGCATTAAAGATTTCTGCTGATTTATTTCATCGTTAAGATGAAAACTGATATGTCATTCCACTGCTCTCAGATAAGGCAGATCATAATTGTCTTACTTTTTAATCATTGAACTTGTGTGTGTAACAAAGAAAATAGAATGAACGTGAAATTACTTCATTTGAATCTTTTTGAATAGAGATCCGGGTGAAATGAATTGGCCTGTCCTCACTGTTAGTAGTCGAATGCCGTAATGTGTGTTTTCTGTGTATTTCACCCCAGGACCGTGCTCGCGGTGGCAGGGGAAGACTTCGCCCTCGTGGCTTCAGACACCCGTTTAAGTGAGGGATACAGCATCCACAGCCGAGACTCCCCCAAATGCTACAAACTGTGAGTCGCCAAATAAAACCTGTGCTTTGCTTCGTTTTATTTTAGTTTCACCCGCGTGCGATCAGTCATTTCTAGTTAAAATGATTCATTATGATTCCCAAACAGGACAGACACTACAGTGATTGGCTGCAGTGGTTTCCATGGCGACTGCTTGACGCTAACCAAAATCATTGAGGCGAGACTGAAGGTGGGTTCGACAGCTACACCTCGAACGGAAACTGAAAATGGTCGTCGTGTTTTCTGGTCAGATCTTTTTCAGTCACTTTCATTCGCTCAATAAATAACTCCTTTCTTTTATAGATGTACAAGCATTCGAATAACAAGAACATGACAAGTGGAGCCATCGCTGCCATGCTGTCGACCATCCTGTACGGGAGACGTTTCTTCCCTTACTATGTCTACAATATTATCGGTGGTCTCGATGAGGAGGGTGAGTGTGTCAGAGAGAATGGGGACGTCTTAAATTCTCTAGCTCAGACATGTACGAAATGCCGGTCCGTTTGTTTTTCCGTTCAAGGTCGAGGCGCCGTCTATAGCTTCGATCCAGTCGGTTCTTACCAGAGGGACACTTATAAAGCAGGCGGCTCTGCCAGCGCAATGCTGCAGCCTCTTCTTGACAACCAGGTATGCTCTAAATCAAAAGAAAGAGATTGCATTTTGTCTTCTTCCTGTAAAAACAAGACTTCGCGAAACATTTATAGATCATATTCAAAGAAATTTGAGCACTCTTAGCTTCTAGAGAAAAATAGCACTGACACTGTGGATAAACCTAGGATGATTTCCGTTTTGGGGTGAACTGTTCCTTAAATATTGAAGCTGTGTCACCAGAGCAAATGTGTTATGGATCTAAATTGGTCTTTGTGGTCAAACCTTGTCGTCTGGAAGACTTAAATTAGTTTCTGTTGTGCTCAGATTGGATTCAAGAACATGGAGAACGTGGAGCAGGTTCCTCTGAGCCTGGAGAAGGCTGTGCAGCTGGTGAAGGACGTGTTCATCTCGGCCGCCGAGAGGGACGTCTACACGGGAGATGCCCTCAAGATCTGCATCATCACCAAGGAAGGCATTCGAGAAGAGATCGTGCCGCTCAGGAAGGACTGAGACGTCTTCTCTGTGATGCCAAAATTAGCCTGTTTTTGTTTTCTCAAGTTGCATTCTTTCAGTCTGCTGTTCTTTTTATATTCCTTCTCGAGAATAAATATGTTAACTCTGTCAGTGTTGTTTTTCATCTTAAACATGCATTTGCTTATTCAGTAGTACAAATGGTAAAGGTCTAGATGCAAAGAAATGCATCTGTTAGTGTTCTGAATGCTTGTTTTCTACATTAAAAACCATAGGAATATATTCAGCTTTGATTTTAACTTGCAGTCCATTTCAGCCAAAAGCTCACCATTTTAGATTTCTGTTTTTAAATTCCCCCAAAAAGTGTTGTTATAAAGATGTGTTGTTTCCAAAATTACATTGCACATTACAGAAAAATATATTTTGTAGTAAGACAGCATATCTTTTTTCAGAATAGTCATATGCATAACCCTGTAAAAGACACGTATCTAAATCAATTCAGATTTAATAGTTATAGCTTTTTTACAGTAAATATGATTTCAAAGCAGACTGATAACCGTGTCCTGCAAGCCGCAGTGAGCGAAGGACGACAGGAGTGAGATGATTTTCAGTTCATGCTGACTTGTATCATTTTTGTTAATCCATACATTCAAAATTTTAAAGCCTCAAGTCTAAAAAGGGGTGAAAGTAAACGTTTTGAATCATGTGGATTTCCTACAATATCCTCATTAATTTTCACTTCGATGAGCTCATTTGGTCACTACAAACATTTTTGTTGGTGGAAACACATTTTACTAAGCATCTAACATTTGACTCCCAAAACCAAAGTAAAATATGATGTTATAAGGCTTATCCAATACACAGCTGCTGGTTTCATAACTGCTCAGATCAGTCTTGACAAGTTATTAATCAGTTTTTTCTTCATGACTGGTTGCAATTCTTAATTTAGATTTGAGATTTGTTTAAAAAAAAATAGAAAAGCACTTATGCACTTTAGTTCCACTGAGAATATAAAAAGCATCTTTCTTTTCATGTATACTTAAAGACTTAAAAAACAAGAATGTAATATTTACAATAAAACAAATCATTATTATTTAAGATTGTCCGGTGGAGTGTTGTACTCTGTGCTCAGTGTTTTCAGGATTGTTCCTGGAGTCTGTCTCTGTCTGGGTCGTCAGTCATCTCAGTTTCTTCAGATGGTTTACTGCTGCCTGTATGTAGAGCTTCCCATCAGCCACGGAGCAGGTCAGCGCCTCAGGATTCACTCCTGGAGGAAGATCAAACACCCGTCTGAACTCTCCAGTCCTCTCCATCCTCCTGCTTCTTCTCGCTCTTTCCGCTGACACGCAGCTTGTTGTCCACCCGTCTGACTGACAGTTCTTCTGGTGTCCAGCGTCAAAGCCAAGCCGCTTGCCTCCTTCTCCGTTGAGACTGGGTAGATCTCCTCAGAGATCTCGTGCTGAAGTTTCTCCAGCTGCTCCAGACTGCTCTTCAGCTCCTTCAGTTCCTCTCTGTTTCTGTAAAGAGATGTGGTCTCCGTCCAGTCCTTTCCCATGAATGAACTGAGGGAAGGCTGGAATCCATGCAGGCTCAACATCTTCAGTGGGGTTGTGATCTAGTTTTGCTCCTCAGGGGAGTTTTCTCTCTGGTGACGTGGTAAGTCTTTTAGATTTGACTCCAGCTGTCAGTCTCTTAGATTTCTACCGTGTGTTCATCAGCACCAGCAAGTTCATGAATTTTCCAGGTAGTTCTGGATTCGTCCATTGGGGGCAGCATAGAGAGAAACGAGGACTCCTCACCAGTCACACTCTCATATTAGAAGATGACCTATAAACATCTATTTAACTGGAATTATGGATCTACTGATGCATTTACTGAAGTTTACAGATAAATACAGATTTTCTAGAGTCTTTTTGGCAATACAAAGTGTTCCATTAAATATAAATGTATAATAGCTTTAATAAAGTCTAAACACTGAGCTCCAGGTGATAAATGTTTTCTTCAGATAGATAGCTGCTTCTTCTAGCTGTATAGACCAGCTATCCCTTGCAACATTAATAGAATAGAGTACATCAAGTTGAGAACATGAGAGAGGCTTTTGGGGACTGTTATTGGGGAAAGTGAGTGAGCTGTTCATTGGTTTTTACTTCTTGCTGTCCCTTTGTAGTCCTGTTGTTTCATTGATTCCATTGATTTTATCTCCACGTGTATTTTGTTCCCTTGTTGACCTGTTATCTTCCCTACAGCTCCTCCCAAGGTGGGTCCCTCAGGGCTCAGTACTTGGATCGCTTCTTCTCTCTTTCTACATGGCATCACTAGGTTCTGTCATTCAGAAACATGGGTTTTCATATCAGCTGCTCACATCTCAGCATGTCTAACATTTCTTGCTGGACACAGAACCATCACCCTTGCCAATTCTTTTTATTCATTTACAAAAAAAATTCTTTTATACTTGTTTCAGGTAAGAATTTTCTTACACCTAAGGATCTCTCATTTTAGAAGATGACCGATAAACATCTATCTATCATCTATTCATTTATTATTGGGTCTAAGAGTTTTTATTTATATACGTCAGAAAACTTGTTATAATAGTGGATTTGAAGTTAAAAGGTTAAATAAATAAACAATATATAGAGTTGATCTGCATTTCCATAGAGATTAATCTCTTCTGCTCCCATGACGACCCCATGACGCTCCTAAACTCAACCACCGGTTTTCAGTTGAGCAGGTAACAAAGCCTTCAACGAAATTCACAAATCTGCGATTCAACCCCTAAACTTCGAAATACATCAGCTGTGAAGCATGGATGATTGTGACTTAGAAGACTTATCAATGTCTGAGGGGAAATTAAACCCTTCGTTCAGATCTGATATAACGCAGTACGCAGCAACAGTGGAAAGCAGTGTCAAAACTTTAACATTACATCTACAAACCAGTGACGGAGGTGCTTCCTGTAATATCGTAAGTATGAAAATCTTTTTCTAGCATTACAAATATATGTTTAACTGTGACTGTACTATTTTTTGCTTAACTTACATGCATTTTTATGTAAGTAGATTGAAGATAGCAAAATAATAGGTTTCCGCACATCATATGCTTCCAGTTATTCGGTGATGGATCAAGAACCATTAAACTGGAAGACGGGTTAAATAAAGTAGAGATTGAGGTTGTGTCTGAAGACGGCTCATCAAAGCTGTACAGCATCGAGGTGAGTAAACTGTCCTCCAGAGCAACCCAGCTGAGCGATCTGACCATAGAGGGAGGACACGACCTTCACCCTGCCTTCTGTCCAGCTACCTACGACTACTCCTGTGAGTGCTTTCAGACCTTCGCTCTATGAGGGGGTCGTTCGGAAGAAGTCATAGCCTTTCTGTGGTTTAGGCTCTGCTGGTTTTGACTGCTGCGAGGTGAGAGTCCGTCCTCAGACAGCAGACAGGAGCATGCAGACCGCCGTCAACGACACAGCATGCTCTGAAGACGTCACGCTAAACGCGGGAGAAACAGCCATTGTTGTAAAGGTGACGTCGGCAGATGGCGCCAACACTCAAGTAAGAGCTAAAAGCAACAACTCCCCAAAAGAACCACAGTTCATGACCTGTTGTGTTCAGTTTAATGTTGCTTGCTATTCCTAAACTTTGTGCATGATATTATGAGGTTATAGTCTTCCCGCTATGGAATTAACATTTGATTTAAGCAAAGTACTTTTTTAAGCAGGGCTGGGCATGCTGAGAAAACACTGACGATATTTCATTTTCGTGTGATAATTATAGCCAGATGATTAGTGACCAGTCTTTCAGTGAATGTCCAGAAAAATGGAAGACTTTTTAAATCTATATAAGTAGTATATATAAGTGAAAAACCAAAAAACCAAGCTGACACAGATTCTGAGCAATGAACTTTTTTAAATAGGTTTACACTGTAAGTGTTACTAGAGAGCCGGTTCCTCTATCCGTGGTGTTCTGTGACGTGAAAGACCAGATGGAGTTTGAGTGTCCTGTGTCCTTAAGCGCTCTGTACAAACCTGTGTCCGTTCGTCAGAGGTGAGAGAAACATTTCTGCGCTCAAACCCCTTCGTGCATTCAGACCGTCCCATTAGTGTGTGTGTGTCATGTTTGTGTGCAGCGAACCAAAGGCAATATTTTCAGCTCCATATATTGACATGCTGACGCGGAGGTCGAAGGTCGATCCGTTTACTGAGCGTCCTTTGGGAGAGGGCTGGAAGGTTCTGGAGTCAGAGCTCGACCGGAGAATGTCTCGCGCTCCTGTCAAGTGTTTCTTCTCATATCGTGGTATGAATATCGCTATAGCCGCAAATAAACATTTGCTAACAACACCTTATCAGCCGGTTAGGTATGTCTTGAAGCTGAGATGCTGGTTTAAGGTGGTCTTATGCCGGTAGGACCAGCTTAGAACCAGCACATGACCGGCTAAGGACTAGCTTGAACTAGCAAAAATTATTGCAGCTATTCATACAACAAAGTATTCTGGGGGGCATGATATTTTCGTGAAAATCATCAAAAATGCTGCTGGGGAAAGAGTTAAATTAACATATGTTATTTTAAAGGTGAACTTTGGATTTAAAATAATTATGGTTGCTGTATTATAATTATTTCTATATTTTTAATAGGATGCAGGAAGCAGATGAGATATGCAGAGATTGGAGCACATGCAAAAGAGTGCCACTACAAACCGTGGTCAGATCTGGATTCTGCGCTCAGTCTGACAGGCTCAGTGCGTCTGAATTTCTCTTCAGCCATGTTACACACCAGTAGACGGCTTAGTATGCAGTTTTGTGTTGTTTATGGAATCGTTTGTGTCACTGCAGGAAATTACAGAAACAGACTGGTGCAGAAGGTATTTTGCATCCTCGAGTAAAATGATGCCCGGTCACACACTTGAGGTAAGGACAGTACACTGTGTTCTGGACGTGTGCGATACAGAATATATAAAACCACGCCTGGTTCGTCCTCTTCAAACAGATTCGATACTGGGAGGAAAGACTGCAGACGGCATTTGGAGAACATGATGTAGCGAGTCTGGTTGCTCTTGCAGAGGAACACTTTAAACTCTACAAGAAAAGACTTCCCAATCCAGGTAGACCTGCTAGGACCACAAACATGACCCTGTGTTCAACTGTACAGACTAGAATCCATCCAGTCACTTGGGGAGAAATGCCTATGATCCCAATATTTGAAGGAGCGCCTCATCAACAAACACATAACTGTGGGACTGAGGGAGAGAGTGAAGTGATTTCATCTGTGTCAAGTGGTTTTCAACTTTTTTTTACCCAAGAAAGTCCCATAATCAACAAAAGCAATTTACCAAAACTCATAATAAATTGAAATAAATAATAATAACTTGACGCACCAATAACAACAAGATACTGTATCGAACCTTTTCTGATCTGGTGATCGTTTCTGTCCGGTCCGCTCGCATTATAGTGTTTTACCACAGCTGTTGTCCTTTTTTTAGTCAGGCAGTAACATCAGGTATACAATCGTATTTATTATTACATCAATTCTGGCCCCCAACATCACACAAGTTGATATTTAGAGCCGCTTAAGTCTTCTCTTTTTTTGCTTCCAAAAGTGTGACGTCATTTTAATAAACTGGAAACATAGCATGTTGTTTCTTCAGGTGACGTTATGCAGTTTGATCCCGGAGAGTCACCTCTAGATCATCTGGAGCAGGCTGCCATTCACTACGCCACTGCCATTAAGACTAAACCCCACGACGCTAACCTGCACTTTCTCCTCGGGCAGACACTAGAGGAGCACTACTACGCAACAGAGATGTACGGCCTGAAGAAGGAGGTAGGAAACCAGTGTAGAGTCAATAGCTATGTTTCAAGTCTGCACTGTCTGAACACCTCAAACCGTTAGATGACATAAGTGTTACACCAACCAGATTTTACTCAACAGTGAGTATATATTAATATCGGCCTCATGTGAAAGAGCCATATGTTGATGCAGGCGCTGACTGTCTGAAACCCCACAGGCTCAGGAAGATGACCAGGATCTGGGCCAGGCTGAGTCTGCCGGGAGGCAGGAAGAGATCTTGGCCATCTGCAGGCTTCATGGCTTTCCTGGAACACCGACAGCTGAGAAGCAGCTCCGAGCGCTTGACATGGAGCTACGAGACCTCAAGCAGCAGAGCCGCTCGGAGAAGGCCGATTATGTCCAGACGCTGTTCCTCTGGCTCTCAAAAAAAGCTGGAAAGGTGCTTATGTTGCCTTTTTTAGGCCACTGAATCACACTGAAAGCATAAGTGTGACATTGCAAGCATAAAATTGCATAGTTAATGTTGATTGCTGTCATATTCTTTTTATATTTCGAGACAGGTGACAACCAGAAGTATTGTGCAGCACTGCCACAAATATCAGAATGTCAAGCAGATTATAGGACTGGATTAGTTACTCTGTTTAAAATGTCATACGTTGTGCAACTATTTCAATTATTTTATTAAAGTAATGTGATTGATTACATTTGATTGCTTTTCTCAATTTCTAACTAATAATTAAACTCTTCAACAGTTCTTGAAATCAAATCTTTGCACATGACAGGAAACACATTATAATGCCCTGAATAAACCCCCCCAAAAAAACAATGATCAATTTTTATTAAAATACATATTGAATGGTATTTTTAAAAGAAAACAGACTATAATTATTCATTTCAAATTTTAAACTTTTACATTTGTAATTAAATTATTAGAATTTCAATTCAGGATTTTTTAAAGTCTAGCAGATACTGAAAGGTTAAACCTGCTTGCTTTAAATAAAAAAAAAAAATAACAGAAATTTACAAAAGCAGTCAAATGTAATCAGTTACATTAATAAAGTAATGAACACTACTTTAACATTTTAAATAGGTTAACTTGTAATCTGTATCCTATTACATTTCCAAAGTAACCTTCAAAACGCTGACGATAAAATCATCTCTTGTTCTAACATGATATAGACGTTTTGTTTTTAAATAAATATGACAGCAGTAGATTGTAACACACCCCTAGGCAGCAGTGCAGGTTTTCTTATATTTTGCTGTAATTGATATCAGATAGTGTTCTTCAGTAGTGTTCGTCTGGTTTGTCACAGCAGGACGGCTGCGGTGTGGTGTCTGAGGAGAAGCCTTGGCTCAGTCGAGCCCTGCTGAAGTATCTGGACGCCTGCTCTCTGAACGCAGACAGCTGGGAATACAACCTTCACGCGGGCCGTTTGCAGCTGCAGCAGGGGAGGAGTGAAGAGGCGCTGAGGCTCCTTCAGACTGCTCTGGGCCTGCAGCCCCGTCAGACAGCTGTCAGGTCTGAGCCTCGTTTCCCCTCATTCCTGCCCTGATCACAGCAGTATTTGTGTCTACAGTTAGAGTTGCAGTCCGTGTGTTTCGCTTCTTCGTCGCCATCTCTGCTTGAAACTTGCAGTTATGTATGGAATCGTTTTCTTAACATAGACTGTGCATTAGCGTGGATAAATCTAAAGTTTTGAGGAGTGTGTGTGTGTGTGTGTGTGTGTGTGTGAGCATTCACAGATATTTACTGTACGTCTTGGAAGTATGACACTAATGAGAATTTTCACCAGATGTCGTCATCTGAACAAGCAAGCTACATCTCTGCCACTTTCGTTTTGACCGGCTGAGGGAAAAAAAAAAACTCCATACATAACATATGTATTTGCCTAAAATCAATCTTGGACAATTTTTAACAAAAAGAAAATAAAGAGTACGGACTGCAGCTTTAATGTGAAATGTTAGCAAGTTTGTTACAATGCATTATGGTTTTATAATTATATTAGTGTCTAGCATGGATCAAGGTGTTTCATATTAGTCTGATTGTGTCTGGATGAGCTCGGGTCAGGCTGGTGTTTGTTGTTAGTTCTTCACTATCGTGTCTTTTAGGTTTTATACAGGCTTGGCCCTGCTGCAGCTGGAAGAGACGGCCGTGGCCAGCGAGAGTGAGATAGCGTTGCTCCTACAACAAGGCTTGGAACATGTCATGGCTCAGTTCTTTGTCTCACATGATCACAAAGAGTATGTAAAACATGCAGTCGCTTTTTTTAAGGTGACATTTATATATATTTTCAGTGTACTTGTCTTTTTTGCAGACGACAGCAGTGGGACACTGGATATGATTGGCCAGTCATGAATGCTCAGTTTTTACGTGGTTGTCTCAGTTTGGCAGCTTTGCTCTCCAGGATCTCATCCTCTGACCAGAACATGAGTCCAGAGCAAGTCTATCACATGTATGTCACACAGACCTCTGCAACGGTTGAGTTTTGAAGGAGCAGTTGAACATTTCCTGAAAATGTGCTCATCAATGGAGATGTATATGAGTTTGTTTCTAGCATTAAAAGATTGAAGAAATATATTAGAAGGAGCTCATGCTCTTTAATCTGACTGTGAAATAGTTCTATTGTCCAACATATGACCCTGTTAATGAACGCCTGTGATAAAGATGATAGTGTGGTGTTCCCTCAGCGTCTCTGGGCTCGCAGCGCAGGGCGTCAGCAGGAGCGTGAATCAGGGCCAGGTGTGTCAGCAGCTGGAGAGGGTGCTGCTGGAGGCTCATTTTGCTCTCCTACAAGGCCTTGTTCAGCAACAAAGAGACAAAAAACAGCCCTGGATACTGAAGAGATGTCAGGCCCTCACCGCTTTGATACGGCTCTCGTCTATCGGCCACTGTAGAGAGCTTCTGGACATGCAGGAGAAGGTAGACTATGTTGAGCAATCAGAAAATCAAGTGATTGTGGTTTTGATTCTGTCTTCCTTTTATATTTGCGTTAAAGAAACATTTTGAAAAATTAAATGTTACTGGTTGTTTTGAAGCACGATAATCGATCATGAGCCGGACCCAAGCAACTAGTACCTGCTCAGGACCAACCAAAGACCATCAAAACCAGCTCAAACCTGCTACTGTGCTTCAAAACTTACCCAACAAAACAAATGTGTATTTGTTCAACGGGTTTTAAGATAATAATTTACACAAACGTTTAGAAGCCTGAATTGAATCCATTCTGTACCTCCGCACCACCAGAGGGAGCCGTCACCTGAAGTCTAACAGTTTACCCAGACTCAGTTTCCCATGATCCCTCACACCTGGGGGTGATCACCTAGCTCCTCCCACACCTCATTATCACACACATATATACAGCACACACACTCACTTTTTGCGAAGTCTTGATTTGCCCTTACTGTGTTATTACCCATGTTTGTTTTGTTACTGACTTGCATTGGAGCCTCTGATCGTTCTCTGTCTGCCCCGACCTCCTTAAATTAGCACCAAATCTACCAATCACATTCACCCCATATTTGACCTTGATTTGACTTGTTGATCCTGGAACACCTTTCCAAGATTTGAGTGATACATTTACAGTTAATGTCAGATGGTTTAAATGAGTTACGTCATTGTTCAGGAAACGCCTCTTTCTTTCATTCCTTCATGCAGGTCTGTCAGATGGGAGTGCTGGCTTTGCCCCGCTGCAGTCGTGCTCTGTGTCTGCTGGGACTGGCACAGCTGGCTCAGAGCGACAGTCGTGCAGCAGATGAAGAACGAGCTCGGGCGGCGCTTACAAACGCCTGCCTCAGTTTCCAGGCCAGCATTGATTTAGAAGGCTTCCATCAGACCGGAGAAGCACCTGAGCAGCTGACCAGTAAGGGTCACTAAACAGCTAAAAAAGAAAATTAAGTAATTAATTGCTCACCCTTATATCACTTTAGACCAGGGGTGAACTCTAGCTGCTTCTCTTCTGGCCGGACAAAGCAGGAATTAATTTCCAGATCATGTTTCATATACAGCCATGTCAGATTGTGTAAAGGACTTGTGACTTGTCTTTGGAGCTCATCTACGTGTTTCTTGTCTCCACTGACGATCAGGTCTGTAGACATCAGTGAATTTGCATTAATTCATCTCACTTTGCAGAAAAACGGAAAAAAAACGGTAACACAAAGGAATCTAATCCAATTTTATTAACAAATGTCTTTGCTGCTGACCTTTTGATAAACCAGTTCAACCATACTAATAAATAAAAATGATAAAATAAAATAACTGCTGAATAACCAGCCTGCAACGTCATTTTTTGGTTGCAAAAAAACCTCAAAATAACCATGAGGGAATGTTATGTACAGGTTATTTTTAGGAAAATTCTTAAATAACCACCCTGCAATGTTCTGGAAACATTATTTATTTATTTTTATTTTTTAAATAACCAAAAACTAATGTCAGTGGACTATTTGTTTTCTGGGAAGGGTCTAGTTTTATTTATGTGCACAATATATAAAAAAAGGTAAAAATAAATAAAACAATCTTTCTGCCTTCGGAACCGAAACTCAGCCAAAAAACCCTGATAAATATATCTATAGGAAGCTTTAAATTACAACTTAAATTTAAATTATAATTTTAATCTGTAAAGATGACTTCTCTCTATATAAGGAGATGTCTGAGGAGATAGCGAGTCAGGAAATTCATCAAACTTAACCTTGTGTGTGCAACTAACTGACAAATAATCTGTTTGACATTGAGGTATAAACGCGCAGAGATGCTACTCCGCCCACTGGTTTTAACTTAGTCTGTTTGGGGGCGGAGCTAAACAGATGAGGTAGCATCAGTGGGCAGGGCTAAACAGGCAGTGATGTAGAAGCACTAATACATTTTTAGACTAAAGAGAATGTTTTATGTTCTGAAACATACTTGTCCATGTTGCCTTTAAATTAGAGCAGACATGGTGGAAGAATCATGCAGATGCAGAAAAGGACAAAAATCCAGAGCCCAAGCCAGCGTTTGAGTCCTCCGAGGCCCCTGCGGACGGGAAGAAGCCAGCGAGAGGCAGAGGAGCTCCAGCCAGAGGCGTCCTTACATCCACAGCGAAGACCTCCGCTCCTACACGGGTCAAGAAGACAGCTACAGCAGCCAAACACACGCCACAAGCTGCTCGGTGAGCACAACACATCGCATCTCAACCCAAAACATCACGACCTCAGAAAGCATTCCATTCGCACTTCATTGATGTTAAGAGCGTCAAGGAAAACATTGCTGAGACACACACAGCACAGCCTCCTGTACCTTTACAGCTAGCCGTTCTCTTATTCAAAAATGATTAATACTTTAACGTTTCTCTCATCAGAGGGAAGACAGGAGGACATCTGGTCACCAAGAGTGACGGAGCGGGAAAGACTGCGGGCAAATCAAGCATTAAGGCTCCAATTTCTCCTCGTAAATCTGAGCAGGAACACGGCCCTGAAAAAGCAATGACTTCAGCAGGTTAGTTCAGACTCCAGGCTCAACGTTTCCGGTGTTCTGGATTCATACCCTGACAATCAATATTCTTCTCAGTGGAGGTTGGCAAGCAGGACAAGGACAGTACAGTCATGGCGGCTCTGAACGAGAAGTCTTTTGTGCCAAGGATAGGCTTAGCCAGGGCTCTGGCGCGGAGCACAGACTCACAGAAACAAGCATGTCATTTCTACCAGCAGGTCATTGACATGGCTCCGGAGGTGAGTTTTCATTAGCATGTTACGACACACATTTCGCATCATAATAAGGCATTTCACCATCATTGCATGTGTCTCGAGGTGCATGATGCATACATCGAGCTGGCCGATCTGCTGCTGAAGGAGGATCCTCTGGCTGCTGTGGACGTTTACAGCAGATTCCCAATCAAGCCTGTCTGCGAACAAACCTTCGACGATGCCTTCGTAACAGGAGAGATCGTGCATATTCTGATGAAACATGAGTTGTACGAGCATCCTCAGCTTCTGCCCAACCTGATCGCACACGGAAAGGTCATGGGACTCAGCTAGAGATCCATTCATTTAACACAATCTTTTACAAAACTCTGCTTCACTCTGAGCAACGTTACTGCTAATATTAAAACCTTCTGCTTTTTTTATTAAAAGGATGTCTTGACAAATATATTGAAGCACTCGAGGGGAAGTTCATGACCGGCCTTCTGAGGAGAGTTTACGCTGGAGTTCATGACAAATCAGTGGATGACGAGGAGCTGCAAGACTTCTTCAGATTCAAGTGTTGGACGTGATGTTTTTAGTTCGGAAATGCCTTACTTAAATCCACTCTGAATATTAAAAAGACGCTTTGGGCATTGGGTGGCGTATATTCTTAATCAACGTGAAACAAGAAATTGATCAAGAAAAAAAGCACTATAGGAAAACAGAGGCCAAGCAAATTATTACAACCTGATGAAGAACTGCAAAGACAAAATGTAGATTTTTAATTAGATACTTTTTGTCATAAAATAATTCACCGTGGTGTTAGAGTCCTTCGCATTGTGCATACAAACACAGGATAATAACGAATTATTGTTTTCTTAAAAAAAAAACAACACAAACAAACAATTAACTCAAATATAATTGCACATATGAAGTTAAGATATACATGTGGCGTGTAAACAGTCATTGGTTTGGGAATAACAGAAGATGTGAAGAAGTCCAGTCAGAGCGTGTTGAGTTTGGTCACAATGAGGACTCGTACCGACTGGTCAAACGAAGAGCAAACGCAGAGGCCCTGTTTGTCCGGGCTCCAGTCCAGACTGGAAATGGGTTGTGTGGAGAGAGTGACGTTCTGCAGGAGGTTCACCGAGCCAGCGACGCCCATGTCTACATCCTCAGCACATTTTTTAGTCCTCTGGGCGGGATACTCGCTGTGACGGAAACAACGATCCGTCAAAAAGAGCGCTCGAAGAATATGAACGAAACCGTCTCAAAGAAATCACTTACTATTTCCATAGATGCAGATTTCCGGCTCCACCGGCCGTCATGAAGATGTCGCGGTTTTGAGGTAAATGCCTGACTTGCCATATTGTAGACTTATGAGCCTGAGATATAGAAAGAAAATGTTAAACGCTCTCAAAACGTGCAAAACAACTCATGTGACTCATGCGCGCCAATCCAAATGGAGCTGTCATGATCTTTCTTCACATAAATCAAAAGCAACCCGTTGTTGTTCTCGTTTGAGCCGAGTCAGGCCTACCTTTTCGGACACTGAAGCGAAGCCTTTGGTGGGGTGCTGGGTCCTCATGTCAAACACATGAAACTTGCCCTCTAAAGATGTCGCCACTAATTTGTTCATGTTGATGTCTTTTCTGTCAAACTCAACAGAGCACACCTGCCAAGACACAAAACAACACATTGATTGGTTACGCTGCATCTACTCACAGTAGAAGGCTCCCACTACAATGAAGCAGCTCTCTACACTGAACGCCTCCAGCGCTTCCTTCTTTATTCCTGCTCAGACACTTTACAATCCCTGGCCATCTGAAGCTGAAATCAGATCTGATGGCTACATCAAAGTTGACATATTTAAAATTTCCCCTAGTCATGAAAGAACTCCTTTTCATATTTAAGGTCTCAAATCTCATTTTTAAAAAATGTTAAAAAAATTAAGTAAATATCTTCATTTGCTGTGAATGGTTACGTCACTCGTCAGACGTCATCCAATCGTCAAATGTATCCATCCATCCGTCATCGTATGTCTTACCCCGTTTTTGATGTTCGTCTCCCATCTTAAGGACATATTTCTAAGATCAAATAACTTGATGTCACCGTTGTCATATCCAGCGCACACACAGCGGTCCTGGTCATTGAAAGCGTGACCTAGAGAGACAAAACACATGATGATCTTCTTTGACTTCTCCTTTAAAGTATAGGAGAACCTTAATCTTCTGAACAGATTTCAGTGTGAGTTAATGAGCCAGCTTCTGCTCCTTACAACCATTGAACTTTCCATTTGTTTGTGACTGGTTTTATCAAATTTTGTTAATAGAGACCGCATTAACAAATGCAGATATTTCAGACCTGTATTTTTTTTCAATGAGGTTTAATGACCGGGACATTAATATTTTTAAAGGAACACTCCGCTTTTTTTTCTAAAAGCTCCCCCAGAGTTAATAAGATTTACTGTTTTTGAATCCATTCAGCTAATCTCTGAGTCTGGCGATAGCACAGCTTTTAGCGTTAGCAGAAAATATTAAAACTGTTTGGTCATTTTTTTGAACATGATGCTACTGGTCTAATTGGATTCAGTGATCTATGCTAAGCTACGCTAAAAGTGCTATCGACAGACCCCGAGATTGGCTGAATTGATTAAAAAAAACATTAACTCCTACTCCTTTAAATGTAGTAGGGTTTTTCACACTTGAAATAGTTAACTTTGGGTCACACTAAACCCTGAGGAAACAGAATCCAGGTCATCTAGCTTCTTGTTTCACACAGCTCATAATTCACCTTCGGTTAGAAAGGCATTCTGGGTATTCATAAGCCGTCGTTTCCCACGGTACCAGTCTCAGACCCGGGTTAATGTGTCTTTGACCTGTTTATGTATCAGCTAGGGATGCACGATACCCCCTGGTCGATATATAATGCACGTCTTGTCAGTAAAGTAGATGCTGCTCAATGTGAAATCACACGCATGCTTTACTGACAAGATGCACATTACACATCGTACATCTCCAGCGCTGCACATCCTCATCCTCTTTCCTTGAGAAGACTATTCAGGGTATAAAAACGACGATATGTCAGGTTAAGCACGCTACGAAAAAGCCCTTGTGATATTTTGAGATTTTATGAACCTCAAAACAAACCTTCGTTCTATGTTTTAATGAGTCAAACACACGCACCGAAAGCAACGGTCCAGCAGTCTCTCTTGGTTTCTCCCTCCATGGGCTCCATGTTCACCACAGGTGTGTCTTTCTGCCTGGAGTCCCACACTTTGACCGTGCCTGTTGATAAAACCACACACACGCACGTGATTATTAAAAAATCCTTATCAGATGAGACCAAACATAACGTGAACCGAGCGGGATGATGTCTCCTGCAGAGCCGCTTCCAGCTGAAATTAATCTGTTTTATAATAAATGAAGTATCCACATTTATTAATTATAAACTGACTCGACGCTGAACTCATTCAACCCCAGCTGCTCTGAAACCACCTGTACTTCATGAAGCACCTCAGTAAGAAATGAATCAGATGAAAACATCGAAAACATTCCCAGTCAAATAAAGTATATTGTCCATGTATGTGTGATCAAAGTATGTCTAGTCACCATCTCGGCTCCCAGTGACGATCTCAGGGGCCCCGTCTCCGATGCCCAGTCCTCCCACTCCATCGATGCTGTTGATGATCTCCTGGTGTGCTTTCACCGAGTACACTGGGCTCTCCGGCACCTCCAGGTTCCTGTAAAGCAAAGGTTTGACCTCAGATCGCACATCACTGTGGACGGAAACATGGACAAAAAAAAAAAACCCAAAGCAGACAAACGCCATCCTACCAAACGTTGAGATTGCCGTCAAAGTCTCCCGTGGCCAGGTGCCTCTGCTGGAGAGATGTGGCTCCAAACGTCCCACACTTGATTGGCTTGGCTTTTTCTATCTGGAGAAATAACAGGTTGTTATGCATATATAAACACACGCATGCATGTACATGTTTTAGGAAAATGTTGCGTATATTTTTATATGACTACAAATATATAGCTACATACAAATGCATGTAAGTATTTTATATATATATATATATATATATATATATATATATATATATATATATATATATATATATATATATATATATGTGTGTGTGTGTGTGCACGTATTTATATAGAGAGAATACAACACAGCAACCGCTTCGCTGTTGTCATGACAACCGGCTGTTAAGAGTTTTCTAGAAAGCGACTAACGCTCATGAAAACGTCTCGGTCCTCACTTGTTTGCTGTCCAGCTAACGTTAAATAAAGCTGACCTCTCTGACCAGCTGCAGCTCGCCGTGCTGGATCTCGTAGATCTGCAGGACTCCGGTTCCCCGGGCGAAGTTTCCCATACAAACAAACTTAGCGCTGCAGGGAATCCACCTGCTGTCAAACACCGTGTAGTTCAGGCTCTTCTGGATGTGCGCGATGATCTGGGGCTTCTCCAGCGCCGCCGACATGTTGCTTTAATTATCAAATTACTTAAAAAGCGGAATCCCGTCAGTCTAGGCAGGACAGACCAGAGCAGAGCTGCTCAAACAGTTCGCTCGTGCGTTTCCTGCTGCTACAAGGACCCTCCCACTACACATAGCTGGCCTGCGTTTAGCCTGAGCAAAATCAACGGCAAATCTTCACCAAGCGGGAAGACTATAATAACAATTCGTTTAGTATTTTTTTTAAAGATTAATTAATTTAAAATCATTTTAGCAGCTAGCATGAAAACGTATGATTCTTTTAATAAGTCGCAGCATTTGGCACCTCTTTGGGCAGCAGTGAGGCCCTTCCTGTAACATGGCCGAAGCCACATGTTCGTGGTAAACATCTCTGCTCGACTGTAATATTTAAAATCCCGTGTCGCGATGGAGTCGGAGTCAAACACGCCAGCGGAGGCGAGCGCTGCTATGGACAGCGACGGAAACACAGACACGTTTGAGAAAGTCAAGTCAAAAAGGACACATAAACGCAAGCGGGATGCGACCGAGGTGGACATGCAGCCTGTAGCGGCCAAGAGACCGCAGTTCCCGGCCTTATCAGGAGACCAGCTCACGGTAACTTCCCGCCCCTGTCCTGCGCTCTGTGGACAGCGTTATATTATGAGTTACGACATTAAACGATGGGAACGACACGGAAGTCTTTCTTCACAAATGGCAGCGGATATTTTTAACGAAGGGCTCAGAAACGGTCCTGAAACCAGCAGCGTAGGGGAGCGTTACTTTTAAAAGTAGCGCGTTACATTATAGCGTGACTCCCTGTGAAGTAAACTAATTACGATACTTAGGTACGTTTTGTGGTATGTAACGCGTTAAGTTACTTTTGAGTTATCTGGACAGGGCTTGGAAAACGTTAAAAGTAGCTCAGACCGAAGTTAAGGTCCGTTCAGAAGAAAACTCGACACTATTCAGCAAAAACACGTTAATATGACGAGACGAGGTGGCTCTTGAGTCAATAACTTTCTCTCTAAACCTCATAATTCATTCAAAACCTGCATGATTTCACACAGAACAGTCAGAACTGAACACGTTCAGTTAATGCCGCACTTTTGTCTGATCGGTGGCTTCTCAATAATAAGCGAACCTGAAAAAAGTTGCAAAAGTAAAGCTAAAATGTATGTTTTGATCGCTTTTGATCTGTGCTGTTTTTCTGGACCGTTTCAGGGAGGAGCTGTGGAGATGCGGAAGGTGCCCGTTCCCGCTCACCGTTACACTCCTCTGAAAGAGAACTGGATGAAGATCTTCACGCCCATCGTAGAACATCTGCAGCTTCAAGTGCGCTTCAACCTCAAAAGCAGACACGTGGAGATTAAAGTGAGTGCTGGCAGTCATTAAAGACGGCGTTCTCGGCGGTCAAACAATCATCTCGAGCGGCGTCGGGTCATTTCCAGCAAATGAAGTGAAGTGTTGTTTTGCAGACGTGCAGAGAAACGTCAGACATCGGCGCCCTGACCAGAGCTGCGGACTTCGTGAAGGCCTTCGTTTTGGGCTTTCAGGTGGAGGTGAGTGAGCATGTTCAGTATCTAACGGGTTCCTGGGAGCCAGACAGATCTCAAAGTTAGACCAAGTATATATTCATTGACTGTCATAAATGTGTCACCGCAGGATGCTCTTGCTCTGATCAGATTAGACGAGCTGTTTCTGGAAACCTTTGATATCACGGACGGTGAGTCTTTATCCTCAGTCCCTTCACTCGAGAGACTTCAGTCCTCGTCGCTGATTGTTCTGTGCGTGTCTGCAGTCAAACCTCTGAAAGGAGATCATTTATCCAGAGCCATCGGGAGGATAGCGGGGAAAGGAGGAAAAACCAAGTTCACCATCGAGAATGTGACGAAAACCAGGATCGTGCTCGCAGACACGTGAGTAGGCCTGGCGCTGCAACCTTTTACTATTTTATTTAACGGTTTGAAATATTTGGTCAAAATTAGATTTTTTTTTTTTTACATTAAAAAAATAATAAACGGTCCCACTTTATGTTATGTAACGAATACCAGTGTACTTGCATAGTAACTAGATGTGTGCTTATGAGAATGGTATGTACAGTACAAATGTGTACGGCACTTTATAATAAATGTTTTGCTTTATATGAAGTACCCCTTGGTTCAAACTGTACCAATTACTTTCATACATGGTTATATAATTCCTGTTATGAGAGTACTTGAAGTGAAAAAAGTGTTGTTACACATTTGTACTGTACATACCATCCTGAGGGTAGTTACAGAAATATCAGCTCTGTAGATACTGTGTACTTACACTGTTGTTACATAGTAGTTACTATGTGAGCGCACGGGTATTAGGGACACTTGATATAAAGATGGATATTTAAATGCAACAGAAACACAAAGCTACTAAGCCATTATTGCTTTTTGATATAGAGCGACCACAACTTAACGTAGACTTCATTCTTTTCTTTCCCTGTACAGGAAGGTTCATATTTTGGGATCTTTCCAGAACATCAAAATGGCCCGGACGGCAATATGCAACCTCATTCTCGGTTAGTGAAAATAGCACTTCTAATGTACGCATCTGAATTAATCGAACAAGACTTAAGCTTGACGTAACTTTTGCAGGAAGTCCTCCGTCGAAGGTGTACGGCAACATTCGAGCGGTGGCCAGCCGAGCGGCCGAGAGGTTTTAACACGCAGCTCACGGACTGATGCACAAATAACCATTGACATTATGACTGCCACGTCGGCCTGGTCGTGCGTGAGAGAGGGATACGCCAGCACCCGGATCTTCACATAATAAACACTTCACCAATGAAAATCAGACGCGTGTGGAGCCAATAATAAAGTTGTACGTGTTTATTGTTTCATACGGTATCAAGTAGTCCCATAATAGTTGATTTGATGCAGCATGCAGAATAGACATCCCATAACTGACGAGCTCGGCGCGTCTCGAGACACGCTTTCATTCACCAAAAGCTGCAGACAGACCCATTTTGTCGAGGCGCGAGTAACTGGTTAAGTCTGTATTTACAAAACGAACGGGCAAATGACGCAAGCCGAGTCTGAAAAGAACGCGCGTCTGTTCGAAGCTGATTTGGCAACTTATGTAATGCATTTCATGGTTCTTTTGATATCGGATATAGATTTCACAGCTTAAGTGTAAACCATTGAAAGTAAGCATGCAGAAAGGAACTAGTCCGAGCAAGCAGGGCAGAAGCCTCGTTCGGTGATGAGTTTGGTTACGCTGCTCCCGTCATGCATGTAAACATTCAGAGTCTTACGTTTGAAGTTCTGATCTTGAAATGATTGGCTGTGCTGATGTTTGAGCACTCGGTGAATATAACCCATGTATTAAGAGACGACTGACGCGCGGCGCTTCAAAGAGGAACGCTTCGGTTCTTAAATGTGAGACTGGAGCGCAGAAGCAGTCTTAAGTAGCACGGGTATATTAGTGGAGCTCAGTATTTATCTAAAAACCATTAAAGATCATGTTCCGTGAAAATACTCCAACTGTAAATATATCGACTTAAACTTTGGTTTAGTAATATGCATGGCTAAGAACTTCATTTGGGCAACTTTAAAGGCAATTTACTCAATATTTCGATTTCGATCTAACACATTAATATAGCCGTAAATGTGTTATAAATGTCCACTTTTGGTTAAAATCGTAAATATCGTCGTGTCCTATCCAATCAAATGTCAAAGGAAAGCTCATTTAGCTTCCAGATGTTGCGTAAATATCGATTTTCGACCCGTACGACTGGTTTCGTGCGCTAGTGTCACAAGCGTGGCGCTCTGAGATCCATCGGCGTGTAGTAGTGTGAGCGTCTCAGTACTGGTGTCAGTGAAGTAGACCCAAGCGCTTTAGCCTCGGTAACTCTCTACCGGACTTCAGACCTAACAATACAAAGGTTCTAACACGAGCGATACAAAAACAGTTATTAAACATGGTTAAATGCTAGAATGATATAAATAGTGTAATATTATCACAAAGTGTAAGAGAAGGAAGCGTCTTTATGTCATGCGGTCGAACAAGCTTCTGCACAGGATGGTGGCGAGCGCTCGCTTCTGTATGTTCTGCTTGGCACGTCATACCTACGTATACTTATTAGATCATACTCGATATCTTAAAAAAGACGAAACCAAATAAATATAAAAAAAAAAAGAAGCATTTTAAAAACCCTAACCCTAAATAAATATGGACAAGCCGATGCTCTTTCCTCTTGAACGGAGATGCTCTTTCATTGTCCATGAGCCCATAAAGTGCTACACCAGGTTATCGAGCGGACTGGAGTTCGGTAACACTTACACGCCGGCTTGACAAGGCTTCTATTTGACAAAAGTGGCTTAAATACTTCCATTGAAACACACAGAGAGCATTTGCTGGATATCTTGAGCAGGTCGTCAGAGATGGAGAGGAAAGCGGATCTGCCGGAGGCTCACACGTCCACCACCATCTTCTTGTGTATATCAAGACCTCCGACGACCTGAGGACGCAAACCACAAACACGCATCTTCATTTGCTTTTTGTGCATGCATTTAAGAAAAATGTTACATTTATATATTCATATGGAGACTAATATGGTCTAAAATAATATACATGCGGCATACTATGTAAGCAAAAGCATTTATTTTGGATGCGATTGCTAATTTGACCACTATTTTAAACATTCAGCTCAGGAGTGCAAATACTTCCTGCTTCTTAATGTAATGTCCTCTAAAAACGAGTTCTTACGGCACAGAACTCCTCGAAGGATATCCTCCCGTCGCCGTCCTTGTCTGCGTTGATGATGGTCTTGTCCACTATCTGCTGCAGCTGAGTGTCCTTCAGGTTGTTGCCCACCATCATCTTCAACACCTGGAACAGCTCTCCGTTGGAAATGTAGCCGTCCTTGTCCATGTCGTAGATCCTGAAAGCGACTGGACGCAGGAGAACAGCAGATGATGGGAACGAGTGCGGAGCGGTGTGGTGGAGATCAGAGGAGGAGTGTGTTATACTCACAGCGCAGCTTCTGCTCCTTATCACCCTTCACGCTGAACTGAGAGACGCCTTCTATAAACTCTACACACACACACACACACACACACACACGATCACTAACCCCAGTCACTAAGCTCTCATTTGGGTGATCTTCTAAACTCTTAATTTGAGTGAACTACAGTCCCCTTCTGAAACAAGAGGTCTTTTAATGAAGAGAGAGAGAGAGAATGTGAACGTTCTTGGCAAACAGCACAAAGGCTTCTTTTCAGGATGTGATGCAACAGGTCTGAGCGAAGCATTTCACAGCTGAGTTCACACACACACACACACACGACTTCAATAAAGACGAATTCATCGCACCTCACGGTCGAAACAAAAACAGCCTATTTTAAGAAACATTAAGATTTAATCTGTTTGCATCAGTTTCACATCCAGTTTCTGTTTATATAATATACTGTGAATATTTTTTATGCATATATATATATATATATACAAACACATGCGTGAAAAACATATTTATTACAGATATATTATCTACACAAAAGCTCTAGGATATTATTGATAAAAATAATTATAGCTTTTTATAATTTATAGCTGTTTTCATGCATCTCATCTCTATCTGATTGGTGGCGCGGCTCACCTTTGAAATCCACCTCTCCGTTCCCGTCCGTGTCGAATATATCGATGACTCTCTGCACCAGCGGGTTCTGCTGTAACTCGGGCAAGGACATGAACTCCTCCACGCTGAGGGATCCCGAGTTATCTAGGTCGAGTTTCTTAAACCTCTTTCCCAGCCTTTTAATCTCATCAGCATCGACTGGCGTGGAGCGAGAGGAGGAAAGGCCGGACACACACGCACACAACAAACACAGAAACGGACAACGTTAGCAAACGCTCAGGACCCTCGCTTCAGCAGGACTGCTCGGCTAACACACTCACATCCCGTGACGGGGTCCTTGGCCGCGGCCGGCCTCACGCGGGTCACTACACACAGAGGTTTGCCCATCGCAGCGTACCGAAGAGCCATGCGGATCCCACTGAGCCCTGAACGCTCACCGTAAGCTCTTTCAGAGAGAGTCACGTGACCCGCACGACAGCCGAAGCTGCCAGTCAACAGTTGGGATGCTTTCCATTGATTTTAGAATAAGTCACCGATCCACTCATAGCACTTTTATCAGAACAAGGAACGTAGAGATGCGACTGGTCCAGAGTCACATATTAATATTGTTATTTGGCTTACTTCGTTTAGGAAAATCAATTATTCCCATTAAAATGTATTGTACAAGCTTCTGTTACTGTCACGGTTCATTTTTTTGCTCTATAGTATTTCATTTTTAATTTAACAACATATTTCTGATTATTATCAGTCTCGTTCAGCACTAACCCAGTAAACTGATTTTATTATATATATATATATATATATATATAAGCAACAACAAAAGGTTTAACAAAAAAAAATGTTCATTGAATATTATATTCATTGAAAACTCTGAAGACACTGAAGACTGGTGTAATGATGCTGAAAATTCACGGAAATATATTACATTTTAACAGACATTCACATGTAAAATATCTGTTTTAAATTGCAAAATATTTTCAAAATATTGCTCCATTTATATTCATTTTTGATTAAAAAAAAAAAAGCATTTTTGAGCAAGACATCTTTCAATAAGCGCTGTCCCCAAGCCTTTGCGTGTTAGCGTAGCTATCATGATATCATGTCCAGTTTGTAGTCTGACAGCGGTTACTTCAGATCCCTTGATCTCGTCTGTGTAAATGAGTCTTTGTAGCGTGACGGACTTGTGTTGCCAGGCAACTGCAGGTGTGTGGAAAACGAAGGCCGTGATATCCGCTCACTTGCGCCGCTGTCACAGAAATAACATGCTAATAACACTAACATGCGCACATCCATTAACTCTGCGCTCGGCTCGATGGCCGTGATGAATCACCAGCATCAGATCGACTGGAATTAACACAATTACCACGGCCGAGGTGATCGAGAGGACCCCGTTAAAAGCGTGCCGATGGCGGGAGGTCAAGCTATCGATGCATTAGCGCCGGGACCTTCACTGAGCCGGTGACGTTGACGCTCGACGGTGAATAACGCTTGTTCCCGTAGAAGAATACTTGTTTTATTTTTTATTCAACGGCGGAAGCGGGCTTACAGACAGACCTCCTCTGTGACAGAAGCCAATAAAACCCATCAATCATCCGATAAACTCATTGAATAAAAAACCCAGCCGTATACAATTTTACATTGTGTTTATGGTCCTAGGTTTCATCGATGTGTGTGAATAATTAAGCATTACTAATTAAGTTTTTGATTAAATTTTTCATTCGGATGATTAGTTTGTTCCCTAAAATGAATTGGGCTAAATTAACACAGCTTCTCACGAGTATTAGAAGGTGATATGTCATGCTGGAGCTTCAGTAATAGATGGTTTCATCACGTGCAGACTGCAGCTGGATGGACGTCTAAATAAAGCCTGGAATGTGCTGCTCTCTGAGCTTCTGCTCGTGGACGCCGGCTTGTTTCAGATCCATCAGCTTTACCCTCTCGACGGCCAGAGCCTGACATCACCCTATTAATGACCGCCGGGCAAGACCCGAGGAGCTCTTATTTTTAGCCTTGAGCTCATAAGAAGCCCCCAAAAGCGCCCTGAGGGAAACCCCCAGCCAACACGGGACTCCAGCGCACAGGCCGGGTTATTCTGAGCGCTCGCAGACGGTCCGGGATGCTAATGGCCTCTGCCACATGCTAGCATGACACGCATTACTCCACACACGCTCCTGTAAGTAGGTCGTTTGCGTGAGCAAGCCGCCAGCTCCAGTCTATCACACGAGGAGTATAAAGAGTCCAAGAGATCGCTCGCATTTAGCAGACTTTCGTCATGTGTGAATCAAATGAAAGTCGTCCATGGTGAAAAACTGCACCAATGTACTTCCCTTTTACATCACTATAAGAGTACGATTAACAACAGAGACCAAACTTAAAATTGAATTGCTACTTATTTATTATTTTGACTTTACTTCTCCAATGAATTTCGGACAATTATGGCTTTAATAAATGAAATGGTTCGTGACATTTTGTTTACAAGCCGTTTCATTGGCTGGAATCGTAACACTGTTTCGAGCGATTGCACTGAGCACGAGACGTTCATGATCTGTCGCACCGCATTAAAGAGCGCCAAAAACTGCTTTTATTGTTTGATCTTCCTCAAAGAATGGCCATAATTTGATAGATGGGTTATTATTGGCAAAATTATTAATAGATAAAAACTGGAAGTTCCACTTGTGCAGTGATTAAAGCTATGTTTAGTGACAGCTGTTTAGTTGACCCTTGTTTGACCTGAACAGTTATTTCAGGCCCCCGGTGTAAAAAGATGGAGGTCAAATCATACAGTAATTGTTGGAAAGGGTTCAAATACAAGTCTTATTCAGATCAGTATTAAATAAACAATAACATGCCTCTTGTTTCTGTGAAATTCACATTTAGCAGATTGTGAAAGGGGGGGGGTGTAAACTTTTGAACTGTATGCCAGAGATCACTGAAGTTGCAAAATCTCACACGTTTGCCTGGTGCCGCAAGCTACCCTAATCCAAGCAGAGCTCTTCACTCGTGAGGTAAGTCTGAGAGCGGGCCGGGTCGAGCCCCAGGGGCGCCAGATCCTCACAGCTGATTAACAGCGGCGCTGGAGCTCGTGTGATTCCCGGCTATGGCTCATCGTGGCTTTCCCTGTTCCTCTCTGTCAGAGGTCATTTGCATGAGTTATCATTAATACGTCACACAACGGATAGATTTTAGATCTCTCGCCGATCTCTCTGACTGAACGCTCGCTCAGTTTTGCATGCGTTGAACATCAGAGGGAAGCAAAACTAATAAAAAAAAGTTTCAGAGCTAAAAATAAGCCTCTGCTTCTCTGAAAACGAGCTTTGCTTCGTTTATTGGCATCTGTCTGACGGCTACAAGTGTGAGCGTTCACGCTTCAGTCATCTGGGTTTGAGCAGCATTTTAGCAAATGAAAGGTAGAAGTGTAAGATACTTACAATGCGAGCACATTTCCAGGGGATAACTTGCTTCATTTCCCTATGAAAAAAAAGAAACAAACAACATGAAGATTTATAACGCTATATAATACGGCCTGCTAGCCTGTTCTGATTTAGATTATTTTGAACCTTTTTTTTTTTTTTTCATCCTTTCATGATAAGAAAGCATAATAATTCTACAAACTGACATTTCTGTCTTTTAAAGCAAAACCCGAGAGACACGGATACAAACCAAACGCTGCTGCCGTTCTGTTCTAGGAGATGAAATACTAAATGGCTCCGCTCTCTGTATCTCCATCTGCTTTGATTTATTATTTATAAGGTCCCATTCAGTTCAAGGGCTCAAAGGCCCATATTCTGTATCTGTCACAGCAGTGAAGGACGGATGAGAGCGTACATCTACTCCATATACAGGAGTCTGGATTCGCGGTGTGTTTGGAGATACCAGCAGCTGTCTGCACTCAGCTCTCGGCTCGCTTTCTGTATATTCTAGTCGAGGTGCTGTACATACAGGACTTAGAGCTCGGGTTGTGCTCAGGCCGCTCGTGAAAGAAATCCATCACTATAGTGCCCCTATCATGGGTTATAAAAGGTGGATGTTTTAGTTTTGGGAGTCCCCAACAACAGGCTGACATTCATTCAAGGTCAAAATATATAATTGTCTTCTAATATGAACGTATTTTTACTTCATTTGCTCAACGACTGCCAAGTGATTCACTCAATGATTCATTTGTCCGAAGCCGTCCTTTGCGTGACGATACTCTTCGGTGATTGGTCGATTGGTCTAATCTCATCATGCCTGTGATGTCTGATAAAGCAGGATTTACTTTGTTCCCGCTCCAAAATCGGCACCTAGTGGTGAAGAACGAATTCGCGTTTTCATTCAGACCAACGCAAAAACCCAAAAAACAAGTGGGCGGGTAATATGCTAATGTTAATGATTCATTTTGAGATCATCACGAAACAGCTTGGGACTCGTTTTAAAACCGACTCGCTTCAATGATTCAGAGTCGGCTCTTTCTTTTGAGAGACACTAACTTTTCATTCAATTAGAGCTGTGTTACACACTACAAGAAAGCTCAGGTAACTTTAATCTATTTTTTGATTTTGATCTAAGAGTTACATTTCTCCAATTCTGATGAAGCTCATTAAAGCTCCAATGAAACTCATCTACATCCTGGATGGCTAAAGATGACCTAGAAGCCCTTTTTCCCCCCAAAGCACAGCATGAAATGTTCAGGTCACCTCTTCCAAAGGGTAGAAAGAGCTTGAAGCAGGAAAATTTCAAGCTTAATTCAATGCCATCATTTCTCTACAATGAGTTATGCTGATCTCAGGCTGATCTCAGACTCTTTTCGGTTTCGTCTCGCATCCTCACAGACGAAACGCCACAAAGCTACGAAACCCACAGTGAAAAGCAGATGCAGTATATGCAAATGAGAAGCCGCAGTAAAATGGCATCTGAAGTGTTTTTGAAGAGCGGGACTGGGTTATTAATATCAGATCCCCCGAGTCCAAAATAAACATGAATTACAGCGATAGTACCTTACTATCCGTGAGTATATGAGAGAAAATGAAGCCTTACGGCTCAAAAGAGAGAGAACGGACGGGAAAAGACGGCGTTTTAAACGAAATCCTGCATCATTAGTGAGCTCTTCTGAGATGTAAATGAACTCCTCAGTGGGCTGAACATTGTCTGGAAGACCTAAGAGGCAAACACTCAGCGCGGTTCATAAATAATGCATTTGCCATTCAGAGTCAATTAGACCGCACAAAACATGCACTGCACGCCCTGCTCCCTGCGAAGCAAACAGAAACATATGCAAACAAGCCTCGCTGAAACGTCTTCGATGGCGCGGTGTAAAATAAACAGAGAGAGGGACGAACGCTTCATGGCTGGAGATGATGCTCGTAGCTGGCCGTTATCACAGCGCTCTGTCTCTGATGTCTGTTTTGTACACATTTGAGGCCAAAGAAGTGGTTTGTGACGGAGGGAGTGGGGTTAGACATATAGAAGACAACACACACACATTGGCATTTGTGCTTTACGAGGACTCCCCATGCGTGTAGTGGTTATTGTACTGTACAAACTGTATGTGCTATCGCCACGCACTTAATCTAACCTTTACCGAAAACTACAGGCATTTTCGGGGACGGGGACATTGAAAGTGTCCTCACAAACCAACTTCCATTCCTGGAAGCAATTATATCCTTGAACACTACACTAATCCTAGACTATCCTAACATATATATTTTATAAATAGCGCTAATAAAGGGGAGAGAACTGATATGATGGTTCTTCATTCTCCTTCATGATGCCCACAAAAGATGACTAATGCTCACAAACAGCTGCACACTGCCTGAGAGCAGGCCTCCGCTTGACTAATGCGTGTGTGTGTGTGTGTGTGTGTGTGTGTGATACCTGCAGAAAGCCAGCCGCTAGCATTCCTATTGATCTCAACTCCACGCAGGAACAGTGCTAACTTTACATGTCAGACGGCCGGCTCTTCCTGTCTAGGTGGGCGGTTCTCCACAGAATGCACTGCAGTATGTACCAGACCTTATATGACGTCCAGTGAAAACTCTAGAAAGCCTCGACCCCTCGGGGCGTACTAATAATAACTCTTCAGCGCCCGGAGCAAATCTACGTGAGATCCACGATGGAGAAACATCAGAATTAGTAGAATCGTGGAATCAAGTTCCTGTATGACGCAGAATTTGGGAATACAACAGACAATGCAAATAAATAAATAAAATGGAGGCAAAAAGGCTCATCTCACAGGGTCCTGCATCTCATGGGAATGCCTCGAAAAGGTTTAGCAGATCCTAATGAACACATCAAGAGCTCTGCATGGCACTATTCTGTGAAGAAAGCCATTACTGGAGAATACGTTTGCTAAAATACTGAAGCAAAGCAGTTCTCCAGCTGCAATATCATCCTGGAGCATAGATTTCTGCAGTATAAACCGACTACGGCAGTGGCAGCCCCTCGTGACGCTTTGGTCTGAAGCTTGCAAGGTTTTCACACCACTAGCATCTCCAAAATCTGAAACATCATAGAAACGCACAGATATAAACGGCTTAAAGTTCTCCCGTAGGCACACCGACTCAATATTCAATCCTTAATGTTTAAACGATGTTATCAGCCCTCATAAAGACAACAGGAACCCAGCGTTTCAGGGATGCTCGTGCGGTGTGTTTGACACGACCGCTGTCGGCCCGTCTCAAGACTCTTCCAGAACAAGACATAGACCACGGCACACGGTGTTATTAAAAAGCCGAAGCCCCAAGGAGCTGGAACAGAACGTGGCAGGGCAGACCTAGTTTTTGTTCCAGTTAACTTTAATGAAAACAATCAGCTTTCTACGGCGGGTGAAGTTTCCAGTGTGCCATCTTCTCGCTGGTTGCCGCTGTAACGGATTTCTGGAGTATTCACCACTGAATTTCTAGTGCAAGAGAGATTTACATCACTGATGATGATGGACAATATCTCTATAGTTGACATCATTATTATTATAATAGAATTGGATGTAGAGTTGTAGTACTGCAGGCTGCATTGTATGGATAAGCGCACGATTCAAAGGATAACTATAAAAATGGATTACAGGTGAGATGAAGCAACTTCAACCAATAAAGACGTAAGGCGTCCAGTTCTCTTATTTATCAAACCGTGTATAACGATAATAGAAACAGCTTCTTGTAATAGCTGACTAATGTCACACTTAATAGCTCTGGCTTTAACTTTAAATGCCAAACAGCATCACAGAGGCAGCAGGCACATTCATGGCTGTTCATCTTGCAGGCAATTTGCACGAAATAGACTAAGAATAGACATACTCAGCCTGGCAGATGCACACTAGGGAACCCGCGAGTCTTTATGTTACGAGACCCGAGGCAAAGGCTGGGTTTGCTGTCCAGTGTTTGCAGGACGCATCTGAAACTACGATATGTGCAATTTGTTTACAGCGCTGCAAACGCGTTGTGTCGCTTACCATTTTGCTGCCTGCGCGACGGAATTCCCCCTCGGAAATGAACAGCAGTAAATGAGAGCACAAAAATAAGAGGGAAATTCTGCTCCTGGTCTTGTTGTTCGGTAAAGAAAAGGCTGGTTTGGACAGGGAAGAAGCGTAACCTATTTTCCGTCCGTTTCCGTGGGTTGCACTGCAGCAGCGACGTGAGGAAGAGCCGCAGGGCGGGGAGTGGGAGGAGCTTACGAGGCGCGTCGCTATTGGGCGAGGCGCGAGGGGGGCGGCGAGAAGAGGCGCTGATGGGCGGGCCGTCGGTACACCACATACGGGAACCCTTAGCCCCACCCCTTCCCTTCACCCCTTCACTCAAACAAACACACGGGGTCATTCATTTCAATGCTTTATTATTGCATCTAAAAGGAAAACATTTTATGATGAAACAAAGACAAAATGGTTAGTGGATTTATTTCTTCCAATTCCATAAATATCACTGCACACCTGTCATTTTTACATGGCCTCCGAGTGAAGAAATATTAGCATTATTCTCTAAAAAGTGACATTTATGATCGGAAAGTACAGCAGTAAGTATATACTCCAAGTCAAAGACTTTTGAACAGGAGGATTTGTAATGTTTTTCTGCTCACAAAAAAATAGCTAAAGCTTGTTTATATATATCTTATTACTATTCAAAATAACTGAATTTTAGAAATGTAATTTAAAAATGTAATTTATTTCTGTAATTTCAAAGCTGAATCTTTTGCATTATTAATCCAGTTGCATGATCCATTTTATTATTATTATTATTATGTTATAAACAGCTGGGTACATTTTTGATTTTATTGATTTTTGCAATAAAAAAAAAGACTGATAGTTTTGAATGTATAGAGTATTTCGAATAAATGCTTGTATCTTTCTGTTCATCAAAATGTACTCAGCTGTTTTAAATATTGATAGTAATAATAAATGTTCATTTCTAATATTGCGTGACACTGAAGACAGGAGTAATGATGGTTTGATTGAGGGAATACATTACATCTTAATATACATTCAAATAGAAAACAGTTATTTTAAGTAGTAAAATATTTTCACAATATTACTGCTCTTTTTGTATTTTGGATCAAATAAATGCAGGCTTGGTGAGAAACATTCAAATCTTGACTGGCAGATGTACTGAACTCTATTGTTTTGCTCTATTGGTCTCACTTAAAGCAATACAACCATAACCATACAATTTACAATCACAAGTAACCTATGTTTTATGTTAAAATTGTATTAGAATCTTACTTTAAGGTCTTATAGTGGTCCTAGAGTCTTGTTAGGAGCTTAAAATGTTTTAAGGACTGATCTTCTTGATATTTAATTAGCACTATGCTAGAGCTCCACCTGCTGTCTGCATGTCCAGATCATTTCCACAGCCTATCATCAGTCACTTCTAGTTGTGGGATGAGCATGACATGTAGAATTCAAAATCTGTCCGAAAACCTCTGCTTGGTTCAGTCCGAGGCTGAAGATCAACACATCCACACAATTTTCCGGCATGCTTTATTTTTCTTTTAAACAGTATTACGTTTTTGAAAAATGCAACAAAAATGTGGAAAACACGCCCAACTTGCAGTTATTGCACAAGAATCACAATGCACCGTTACAAAAGAGTCATAAAAAGACACACTAGAAATATATATCGATATGGGTGGAATTCACTGCGAAAATGCTACATTAAACGTGGATTGACAAAACTGCGCATTGACAAGAAATCTATATAAGATCAAATATAAAAGTAAACTTCATCCTCGCTTGGGTTCTTCAGAGGTAGACGGCTGGAAGGAGAACCGCAAAAGACACGAGACGACACCACGACAAACGGTAAAGTGCAGCGATTGCGTGACACGCACTGATGGCAATGCATTGGTTTTCCATCGGCACCGAGAAAACTCCCACTAAGTCACACGTCACTAACAGGAAAGGCTACATCCCTACCGATTCATAACGACAGTCTGTTTCTTCACAGGAACAGCTCTTTGTTGATCCACATGAGGGTGCGCGTGTCGTTGGGTTTGCACTCGTACTCGATGCTGTTGAAGCTGTTGCCCCACTGGCAGTGGTCTCTCTTGTTGTAGTTGTAGAACTTGACCTGCCAGACGGTCTCGAAAAGCCCCGCCTGCGTGAACTGAAACGCCAGGAAAGACACAGCTGTCGTTTTTTACAGTCACACGCTTGGTTTCGAATCCCCATCGGCTGCACTGACATACCTAATATTTCTGAGAGAAAAGCCGGTTGGTGCTCGCTTCTCACCTGTATGTTGACCTGGACAGGTTGCCGCTCTCCGGATTTGGTGTGTGCTACTCCCTCGGTGTCGTACATCCCAGTGTACACCACGGACTGAGGGTCTTTAGACTGCTGCTCCAGAGGAAACGTCACTCCGCCGATAGTCATGGATCTGAGGAATCAGACAAACAAACAAATCACAGCTCCTCGACCGTGACATGATTCCCCTATACGAGTTATCCCATGCATTTAACATGCACGGATGGATTATAAAGGTGCATCTTCTAAACGGTCCAGAAATTCGCTTTTGGGATTGCTTGCATAGGAACACACAAAGATTAGTACATGCACTGCAAGCCAGTCAGTCATGGCTGATGCCTTAATCGTCTGGATTTGACTGCCAAAGGAAGCAATCTGTCAGTGCATGAGATCCTGAAGGATAAACCCCACAATCGTGACATCCCATATGCATCTTCACACTCTGCATACGATGTTATATACGTTATACAAAACAATCGGGATATGCAGATATGGACATTTTATGAGCACCAAGTACATTGAATGTATGAACAGCCTACAAATACGTCTGCATTGGTGCACTGTATAAAACAAACGCGTTTTTTATGCTTAGAATCAGGACGCATCTCATTACTCACGTCGCCTCGACGGCTCCCGGTTTGACGACCACGTCGATCTTGTATTTAGTTCCGGTCAGTAATTTGATGGTTCGGGTCTGACCGAACCTCGTGCCGTCCGATTTGAAGTAGACGGGTCCGTTATTCGGGGTGGTTTTCAGAGAAACGCCGATTTTGATCAGCTGGGGGATGTCAGCCATGACGCCAAACGACGCGGAAAGCCGGCGCTCAGGTGCGAGGTGTCCGAGGCTGAACTAGAGCGTCGCGCCGTAACGCGCAAAACAACGCATCGCAGAAAGCACGTCCAAAGTCATGTCTGCTGTTCCTGTCCATAATCCGCACGAGATCGGTAATCCGCGCTAGCGTGTGTCTGTGACCTAATGAGATCAAGAGAGAGGCGGTGGAGCCCACTTCGGATTAACCCGCGCGGCGCTCCTGCGCTCGGGGAACCGCTCTCTCCAACGGGCTTCTGACGAAACACCTCACTTATTCAGCTTCTGTTGCTCACTGCTGTCAAGCGCGAGGTGTTGCTACTGAAGAATGCGTTTTATTAGCGTGAAAACATGGCTTTGGTTTTTAAACATGCGCCGTGATGTGGTTTTGGCCATCAAATGCAATGGTGTTTCTGAAGTAGGCCCTAAAAAACTTATTTCCACTACAAATACGATCACGGAAATATTACCGACTATCAACTAGAAAAAAGCATGGCGAATGGTTCACTGTAGTGTGTATTATGGGCATATTCCATTAGGTTTCTGTGCTTTCATCAAGCCACCAAAAGAGGACAACGGATGCTAGATATTTCCATTGAGACATTTTCAAGCAGGGTGTAAATTATATGAAGAAAAATCAAAAGCATCGCCGTGTGATAACAGACCTCCGTTTGTCTTCGGTAATGCTGTTTGGTCAGTATTAGGCACAGATGAGGTAATGCCATAAAAGTGTATTATCTCATATAAGGAGGTACGGCTCTCTCACTTCCTTTTGAAACCACATCTGAAAAACACCTATCTTTCAGTTCACTTAAAAATAATAATATCAAGCAGTCCTGGATAATGTTTTCAGTTGACACGTGTTACAGCAGTACTCTGTTATTCTGCTTTAAACGTCCTTCATTGACCACAAACATGCATCACACCGTTCTCCTGTAGCACTTCAACTTCCTGTGAGAGCATTGTTTCTCTAAAGTGATTAGATTGATGAGCTATTATTCCCACAGAAGACTTCAAAATATGGTTCGTAGCTGCACCAAATTAGGTCATTGTCAAGAACCATTTTTTTTCACAATGAAAGGCCATATTAAGGGCGTTTATTTTTAAAAATATGATGAAAACTCCTACTATTGACGTGTTAAAAAACCGATAATGCGTGCCTGTGGGCTCGATATCACTCAGCACAAGCGTATCGTTTGGCCTCAGGCTCGCTCGCCGTGTGGGTTGAAAACAGAGGAAACTAGCTGACCATTATGTTGCCTGTCAAGCAGTGCGCAACTTCCCTTTTATCAAAATGTGTGTATAACTGACAACTGAGGTTACGCGTCAGAGACGAGTTCAGCTCGACTGTATGGGTGTAAGCGGTCTTCACCACTCCCTGCAGACAGAGACTCACAGCCATGGAGCCAACAACAATCAGAGAAGGGTACTTAGTGAAGAAGGTAAGGTGGGCCTTTATCTGTGTAAGAACAGCTGTTCTGTGCTTTTGAACATAAAATGTGCCAGTGTCGGTATCACTGGTGACCTTAAAAGGAAATTAGGTAACACTTTATTTTAGAGCCTCCTAACTGCAGTAGTTGCTAATTAGCATTGCTAGAATATTTTTAGTAGTAGTATTTACTCACATATTAACGCCTTATTCTACATCTCTAATTATACCTAATGCCTAAACCTAATAATAGTAAATATTAATAGCGTCGGCTATTAACCAAAAAACGTTGCCGATAAAGATATTCCATACAAATGCCTTACATAAAGAAGAAATGACAAGCTTATATATCGCTTTATTTGATACCCTTAAAGTTTTAGAAACTTTACATCAACAAAATGAAAAATAATGTTGCAAATCAGATTTTGGGATTAATCCAGTACAGCATTTGTGTGTGTGGCTTTGATACATGAGATACCGGTGATATTTAGTGATTCTGACACCGAACGATATATACTATATTAGCATAAAAGTACAGCGGCAGGCATTCTTGGTTTCTGAACATACCATGTATGACAATACTAGTCATGTGCTGATGTTTTGTCATGTTTTTCCATGAAGTTGAACTTGCTCTATTTTTGGGAACAGATGTAGAAACATCCTCCTCCTTTTACAGTGACACGGCCATTGCAGCATGTATCATGTATTTCATTTTGTCCACCCATTTATTCATTTATTTAGGGGCAGAATCCCTAAAATTAGTTTTGGAAAAGGATTTAATGTATATTATTCTTTAAAACTGCCATGACACACAAAACTAAATTTGTGTGTCTGCAAATATAGTAGATCCACCCACAGCTGTGCAAAAACAAAGAACCGAAAATGAGCAAAATCGACCGCTCGCACTTCACTGCAAATTCTTGTCCAGAAATTCAAACCGTGCTGATGTAATCCTACCAGCCAAACCAACTCCTGTTGATTGAAGCTATTTGTCTTTTGCATTCAGATGATTTTAGGAAGCTAGAGCAGAGGTGTCTTGTTGTTTTGCAGGGGACGGTGCTCAACTCGTGGAAGGTGGTGTGGGTGGTGTTAGCAGACGATGCCATTGAGTTTTACAAGAAGAAGACAGACAACAGTCCGAAGGGAATGATCCCTCTGAAGGGTTCGACTCTGACCAGCCCGTGCCAGGATTTCACTAAAAGAACGGTGAATGAACCAGGCGTCTTCAAGGCCAGTGTACTGCTGACGTATCTACGCTTTTTCATGAATATCTTTCATATGCTTTTTCCAACAGCTGGTGTTTAAGGTTAGTACGGCTAAGAACCAGGATCATTTCTTCCAAGCGACTCACCTGGAGGAGAGGGAATTCTGGGTTAAAGATATCAAGAGAGCCATCACTTGTTTACAGGGCGGCAAGAAGTTTGCCAGGAAGTCCACTCGCCGATCCATTCGTTTACCGGAGAATGTTAACCTGAGGTATTTTTAGCAATAACACTGGATCGTGTTTGAAACATTCGTGGCGCAAACTGAAAATGGATAGTAGATATAAGACTCTGCCGTGAAATGAAAAGCTGTTAAAACACTGTCTTTTTTTCTGTCTGTCTGCAGTGAATTGTATGTTTTAATGAAAGATCAAGACAAAGGGGTGAAGGAGCTGAAGGTGGAGAAGGATAAAAGGCTGTTCAATCACTGTTTCACAGGTAAAATGTTAATTTCAGCTCCAATAGAAAAAAGAAGAACTTAGTACCACGACTACTGAGAAGTATTAACATGACCTAGCATGACCTAGCTGAATGATCACTGGGGTTTTTTTTCTGTTGCGCTTTATGGTAAAACTTTACTTGAAGGGGTGTGCTAAGACTGACACAACACCTTCATAATTATGACATGGCATATGTTAAATGCATGGTTATCCGTGGCTCAGCTAAGTAATTTTTAATGCAAAGATGATATTGTTTGAGATGCCTTTTATATGACAACATGACACAAACCAATACATTATAACCTGTCAGGCAACTTGACATTACTTAGACAACACAAAATAAATTAAGCAAATAAATAAAACAATA
The DNA here is from genome assembly GCF_018831695.1 of Puntigrus tetrazona. Lineage (NCBI taxonomy): Eukaryota > Metazoa > Chordata > Actinopteri > Cypriniformes > Cyprinidae > Puntigrus > Puntigrus tetrazona. The sequence continues at coordinate 204,396 of NW_025048397.1, read as the reverse complement.
ATAAATAAAATAAATTTATTTTTACAGAATTTTAACACTTAATGACACAAATTCAAGTTGTACCACTGTACCGCTATTTGAATAATAGAAGCGTATGAGTGTGTTATGTGTAAGCTTGGTTTAAGAGATGTGTCTTTAATATAGATTTAAACTGACAAGAGTGTGTCTGCCTCCCGAACAGTGTTAGGGAGATTGTTCCAGAGTTTGAGTGCTATGACGTATGTCATGATTATGAAGGTGTCGTGTCAGTCTTATGCACACCCCTTCAAGTAAAGTGTTACCCACTTTATTTTGAAGTCCAGTTCTTGCCATTAACAACCTATATAACAAGCGTGCTAATAAGCTAATCGCGAGAATTGCTCCATTGTTTTCTAGTGGAATATCTCATTTTAATCTCTCTTTCCGTGAGTTTTGTTGACCTGTGCTGGATCGGTTGCAGGTAACACAGTGATCGACTGGCTGATTTCTGAGGACAAGGCCAGAAACAGACCCGAGGGACTGATGCTGGCCACCGGACTGCTGAACGAGGGATTCCTGCTGCCCGCCGGAGACGTATCCAAAGACGGTTTTGAAAAAGGAGCAGAGTGTGTTTTCCTGGACCAAATCGAGGCTCTTTATTACTTTGTAAGTGAACAGATCATATAAGGGACATTATTATCAGCACTATTTCAGGTCATCTATATTTCTACAGAGCTCTATACAATGCAGACTGTTTTAAACATAAACAAAAAAATGATGCAAACTTCAAATATCTGACAGATTTTGCTGCAAAGACACTTGTGTCACTGTTCAGTTCAGCTCAGTTCAGGTTTTAATATTATTTAGTTGCCGATGATATTGGGGAATATAAAGTCTTTTAAACCCTAACTATGAAAGTCTGTTTCTGCCTCTAAATGAAAAAATACTAAATTAATAAATAATAATTATAATTTTTCTCAGAACTGTATGACATAAACTCACCGTTGCACTTTACAAAGTTTGTACGGTGAGATTTATGACTCTATGCTAAAAATAAAAAGTGAAGTAATCCTTCCACAAAAGGGTTTTTAGATTATTAAAACATTAAAAAATGGTTATTTTGAAACAGTTAACAGTTACAGAGTTACAGGCAGTACTTTAAGACATCATAAGCCAGGGGTGCCCAATCCAAAGGTTCAGCTCCAGCTCTAATCAAACACCCCTGAAGCAACTAATGAAGGTCTTCAGGATCGCTTGAAAAAATAAAGGTGTGTTTGATTAGAGTAGGTGCTGAACGATGGCCAGGAGCAGGATTGGGCTCTGATTTTTTGAAGAACACGAATATAAAGTAAAGTATATTATCTGTTGTTGAGGGTGTGCATGTGTCGGTCTGCAGGCAGATAGTGGTTTCTTTTGTGAGGGTTACTCCAGCGATGAGGACGTGATCATGAAGGAAGAGTTCAGAGGGGCCATCGTCAAACAGGGCTGTTTGCTGAAACAGGTGAGCTGTGAACAAACACACGATGAATGATACGACGAGGAGTGATATCTATCATACGTATCAACTTGGATTAACTTAACAAGCACTCACTTCAATGGCTGTGAATTGGGTTCTTCTTGCAAAAGTTGAATATTTACAAGAATACAAGATATTAGACGATTTCATCATTTCGCAGGGTCACAGGCGGAAGAACTGGAAAGTCAGAAAGTTTATTCTGAGAGACGATCCTGCTTATATCCATTACTATGATCCCACCAAAGTAAGCAAGTTTCTGTCTTTTCTAAAGATCGTTTTGCTTTGTTTTTCACGTACAATAAAGACTGTCTGTGTATGTCTGTAAGGGTGAGGACGATCCTCTCGGCTCCATTCACCTGCGTGGTTCAGTCGTGACGGCGGTGGAATACGTGCCTGATGGTATCCATCTAAATAATACAGCTAAACACATTTCACCAGCCACCGCTTTATAAATATGTCAGCTTATTGAGACTAGTGAATATCACCAAACCCACAAAAAACATGCTTCGCTTCAAAAAGAAAGCATATTCTTTTTATACAATGGCATCAAAATTGTGAATGGACTGATTTTGATCAACATGACAAGTGTGATCTGATCAACTCAAAATTGAACTTTTAGGACAATATGTTCAGATGTTATAATGAAAAAATAATTATATGAGCTGGTGGTGGCGCTACGAAGTGCATCGTAGAGACACAAGAGCTGGTCTGATTACTATTCAAGACCCCCTCTGGCAGTGTACCAAATTTCATCCTTTTCTTATGGCATAGAAAATATTTTATTCACAGTAGAGCATAGATAACATAAGAAACGTTAACTGAAATTGAGAATTTTTTATTAACAAAATAAGCTCATTTCATATTCGATGCCTGCTATGGGTCTCAAAATAGTTGGGATGGGGACGTGTTTACCGTGTTGTAGCATGTCCGTGTAGTACTGTCCTGCTGAAATACACAAGACCTTTCCTGACTTGTGTCATCTGGAGGGGAGCATATGTCGCTCTAAAACCTGTATATGCCTTTCAGGATTCATAGTGGCTTCCAAAACATGCAACAAAGGGCATTCAACAAAGGTCTTTGTCCTTGTCCCTTTACGCGCAGTTTCTCCGAATATTTTGATGATGTTATTCACTGTAGATGATGAGATTGGTGAAGCCTTCGCAATTTGACGTAGAGAAATATATTATTCCACAATCTTTTTACTCACTCTTTTACAGATTGGAGAGCCACTGCTCGCCTTTATTTCTGAGAGACGTCTCAGACATCCCTTTTTATAGATAACCATGTTACAGACCTGATGTCAGTTAACTGAATTAGCTGCTAGATGTTCTCCAGGCTCAAAATATCTTGCATGCAGGCGTCAAATTTGAAATTAGCCCAATAAGTGGTAAAAAGTGACAAATTTCTCAGTTCGTTTTGCCAATTGGGTCACATGAACTGAAAGTCTATTAGTTTTCATTTTATTCAAATTCAAAAAAAGTATTGGTCAATTCGAGTTGTACACTTACTAAAGAGGCTACGGCACATTCAGTACATAACCCTTAGCAATAATTTTGATTTACCAAATATGGAAATTGTTTGACTGAAATGTGTCTCTCTGTGATGAACTCCTGCAGCCAAGAGACAAGAGGTGGATGGCAATCTCTTTGAGATCATCACGTCAGATGAGATACACTACTACCTGCAGGCCGCGACCGCCAACGAGCGCAAGGACTGGATCAAAGCCATTCAGAGCGTCTCAAAGACAGGAAAATAACCGTATCGGATCCATGCCGTGGTCTGGGGGATCCGTGCGAGGTTGCGTTTTGTCTCCTCTTCAGCGTTTTCTAAAAATAAAAATCCCAGTTTGCTGTTTCTTCTCCTTCTGCATTTGCACAAAACAGGAGGCTTTGCAACGGTCACGTGACGCAATTTCTCAAGTAAAAACGAAGTTAGAAACAGGATGTGGGTGAAATGTGTTGTTTCACCAGAAAGTGATAGTACACGGCGTTGGTCTGGCTGTCCAGAACTGTCAACTCACTGGAGAGGTCTTCAGTGTTCGTGTCAATTAGTAACACTTCCCATTTCTTTTCTTACGTCCGGTCTGATGGTGAGGCGGCGTCTCTAAATATCACAGCTCTACTCATGCTCACTATTCTTAAATATAGGTAGTAACTGATTACATGATGATATCCCAAAAATAAAGTAGTTTAAAATACTTAGATTTAGACTAAAGTTACTTTTTATGGAATGCATTGTTGTAGGCTTATTTTCATGATAGCAAAAAAAAAAATATCATTTATTAATTCTGTCCAATTAATCTTTTACATTTTTTATACAGTAGCCTACTGCTCATATTTGCCCACAAAGTCTTCAATTTTGTGCAAGAGACAGCATTCGACCACTGGATTTACGAAATATTTTATTAATAAAGTTTCTCATGGTTCTCTGAAGATGGTTATGGTCACAAGACATGCAGGTAAATCGATTAAATATTTCATTATTTATCATATGCACGTTTCAGACACCTGCTTTAACAGCCTTCATTCACAGCACACTAAGTGTTTGTCTTAAGGCTACCTGTTTTCTGCACTCAACAGCAGCCTTGTGTGAAAACATGTTCTCGCACCTTCGTGTATCTATATACACCTCTGTTTCCTGTTCACGGACGCTTCTTGTTTCAGCCCCACGTCTGTGCTTTTAGTCTTTTAGGGGAGTGCTGAAGCAAATTTTCCCCATTAGATGCCAGAAAAACACACAGTGCTTGCGTAGAGTTGAGTAGAGTCACAAACACGCACACTTTCTTTATGACACATACAAACCACACATCCATACCAACACACGCTTACACTTATAGCTGCATTCATTTTCTGCTTGACACTATTACAGAGTAAAATATGCATAAGCAGGAACAAAGTGAGTTAGTTGGCCTTATATGCCAACAGAATCAAATCCTACTAACAAATACAGCACTGTTTTATAGTTAAATGGCTGCATGATTAAAAATCGTAGTTTCAGTGGGTTTCAAGGAGGACATTATCTTAACGTAAGCTTGATTTGGGACTCTGTGAAGTGTTTAGGTAGTTTTTGTGGATTTTGAATACAGTATTTATTGCAATTCTAACCTGAATAGAGGCAATAATATACATGCACTGGAGCGGTTGCCATATATATAAAGAAAAGAAAACCCACACACATGTTTGTTCCTGCAGATAGATGTATAGGACACAAGAGGGCAGTAAATGTCTAAAGAAAAAAAAAATTACTTTTGACCAGTGCGGTGTATTATTAATCTAGATCTGACTCATGCATATAATTTAGTTTTAAATAACAACAGATTTAGACAAAAACATATTTAGCACACACTGAATATGACTACTGTAAAAAGCATTTAAAATCTAATTACATTAGCGTATGCGTTACATGAAAACATAAAACCAACACAAATACTTTTAATATATTAATATACTGTATTGTGCATTTGTTCATAGTTTAATCTCTCTCTCTCTCTCTCTCTCACACACACTCACACACACTCACACACACACAAAGAGTGGAAATGATATTCCTTAACCTAAGAAGAGACATTTAGATCAAGTGGGCATGGCTATCTTTATCTGACCAATCATTGATGAGGGGCAGGTTTAAAAACAGGTTTTTTGAATTTTGAATTTTCAATATGAAGCTGCGTAAATGTTTGATGGATTGACGTGAACAGCGAGATCTGAAGAACCACGTGACGCTCAAGTTACATCCAGGAATTATGACGATGAAGACTGATCTTAGTATGGCATGAAATCAGCCTTAATAAGCATGAGACTCGTTGAGTAGTAGTGCATAGATGACACATACGGGCACATAAGTTCGGTTTTGATCTCATAGTCTTTAGTAATTCATGCATCAAGCACTGTAAGCACATACATCAGTCACAGCAAGAAACGATCAGTACCATCACATTCACTTCTAACCGCATCTAGGAGCTTGTGATATGAATGTGAAATCAAACAAAAACCAGAAAGGATCTATCTGGCATATAATGATCCGTATCAAGCAGAACACGCTCCTGTCAGAATACTAAAGAATCTGTTGTTATTCCTGTTCATTTATTTTTTACATGCCAAAGGATGATAAAAATGATTATTTGATTCTCGACTTTGATCGGTTTCAGCCGGGGATTGCACACAGCACTGAAACTGAACGAAAGTAAGTTTGTTGATGATTTTGAAAGACGACATCATTGCCCCACAGACCTCCACGGGGTTCTTTTTTGATCTGTTTATGCTAATAACCAGCCGGATGTGGATCGGAATAAGTCTTTTATCACACATGCAGCCTTCGAAGACAACCAACCCTGCTGGAATTTAAAAAAAACAGCATATGCTAATTAGATGTGTTTAGAAGCATAGCAGCTGGTTTTAGTTGGTCACGAGTTGGTTATGAGCTGGTTATGGAAACTTAACATAAAACGTAAAAATCTAAACGTAAGATGAAAGAGGAGCCCACACGATAATAAACTGGAAGTCTCTGGGAGCTGATGCAACATGTGCATTAAAAAGCTGCAAAACATGCAGCCGTGTACTATTTTCTGTCCACAGCATGATGTCTGCGTGGACGTCTTTCATGTTTGCTCAGGATCAGACGATTGTTTCAAGCCTCAAGCACACGGACGTTGTAGAAAAGCTCAGAGTGAGCGGCGCCCGGCTGGAAAGGTAAAGTGCAGGGCCATCATTATACCATCAGAAGCTCTGAAGGAAGACATTTAGTAAACCTGATGAAAGACTTCTGTCGTTGTAAGCTGTTCGATAGAGAGGGGGGAAAGACATTTCTCGAATGGACCTCATTATTGAGAAGCAGTCCACGCTCTCTAAATTTTCTTTTTTTAAAAAATATGCATTTCGTTCGTTCAGAGGCTGCGTGGTTGCAATCATATTTTAATTCAAAACTGTGTTTGTGGCATTGTTTCTCCCATGTTTCACTGACCTTCAGTTGAAGTCACAATTCTGTAACACTATAATTTACTCAGGCAGACGAATTTTTTTGTATGACATTAAAATCTTTTTAGAATAATTGTACAAAGGTTAAGCAAAACAGTTGCGATTATTTCTGAGAACCTTTAAACTGCAGACAGACTTACGCCTGCATTATGGTCCAGAACATTAATTTTTTCGTCCCTTATTTTCTCAAATCCTACAAAAATAATAAAAAAAATCACAATTGTCTATTTCTGAAGTTATTTGGCAATCGTAACGATGACATAATTACTCACCTTACCTCACTCAAAAAGAAAAGTTATTGTTGGAGATATGCGAGCAACAAAAATATTCAAAAAAAGGATAATAGAGATGGAGTAGAGATGGAGATATTCAAGAAAAAACAATTTGTACTAAAAAACATGACTGATAATAAAGAATACAGAATTTATGTCAAGTTTGTATAAGGGATATATTACGAAGAATGTATTTATAAAATGTGTTACTCTCAGAGGAACCCTGCCATCATGGCATAGCTGTCACTTGGTTACGAAATTGCATTTAAATGCTTTGATGTCTTGAATAGAGGATGCCTTCTGTGGTTACATCTTCATTTTTTATTTCAGTGGCTTTAATTATAAATCGCACCCCTAGGTGTTTGCCCTAGAAACTAGAAAATATGACTGCCTTGTAATACAACGCTAATCACATGGAAAAAACTACTAATACTATTACATTTATTACAGAAAATATGTGCAGAAGGGTGCCACTGTGGGGGATTTGTAGAAGTAACATCAAAAGCAGAGTACTGAACCACTTACTCATAACCTTAATAATTGAGATATCCAATCAACACGTCCGATTTCAAAAACAGGCCAATTAAATGCCCAGTGCCTTAACTGACACTTTTCTCTTCGTTGTTATTTAAAATAAATGCTTCTGCCAGCTGATATGAAATATAGGATGAAGAATGGGACTGGTCAGACACATTTGAACTCCACTCTCCTTACTCTTCACACCACTGCTACTGCTAAATGGCTTTCTTTTATCATTTTGTCTGGCCGGACCAAACAACGGCGTGCTGATTTAGTGTGAATAGCCTTCATCAACAAGACAGCCTGCTTGCACTTAGTCCACACTTAGTCTGTGGCATCAAAATGTCTGAGAATTACTGATGGGGGCTGTAAAGCACTGCTTCATGATTCCTCAAATCCTTTGTTTGGAATTAGGGGTATACAGGTATTTTTGAAAAAATGAAATATCATTTCTATTTTAAGTAGACGTGGTAAATTAGTAAATTAGTAAAAACTACGGACGATGCTTTCAACGCAACCCTCCATCTCGCCCTCTCACATCTGGACTCAAAGGGAAACTACGTCCGAATGCTGTACATTGACTTCAGCTCAGCATTCAACACCATCATCCCTCAGCAACTGATAGAGAAGCTAAGCCTGCTGGGCCTGAACACCTCTCTCTGCAACTGGATCCTGGACTTTCTGACAGGGAGACCTCAGTCAGTCCGGATCGGGAACAGCATCTCCACACTGAACACTGGAGCTCCTCAGGGCTGTGTGCTCAGTCCACTGCTGTTCACCTTGCTGACTCATGACTGTGCAGCGATGCACAGCTCCAATCACATCATCAAGTTCGCTGATGACACGACCGTGGTGGGTCTCATCAGCAAGAACGACGAGTCAGCATACAGAGATGAGGTGCAGCAGCTCACAACTTGGTGTAGAGCCAACAATCTATCTCTGAACGTTGACAAGACAAAGAAGATGATTGTTGACTTCAAGCGAGCAAAGAGTGACCATTCTCCGCTGTCCATCGACGGGTCCAAGGTGGAGATCGTCAAGAGCACCAAATTCCTTGGTGTTCATCTGGCGGATAACTTCACCTGGTCACTCAACACCAGCTCCATCACCAAGAAAGCCCAGTAGCGCCTCTACTTCTTGAGGAGGCTGAGGAGAGCTCCTCTCCCTCCACCCATCCTGACTATGTTCTATAGGGGGACCATTGAGAGCGTCCTGTGCAGTTGCATCACTGCCTGGTTTGGCAATTGCACCGTATCGGATCGCAAGACCCTCCAAAGGATAGTGAGCACAGCTGAAAAGATCATTGCCGTCTCTCTGCCCTCTATCACAAACATCTACACCAAACGCTGCATCCGCAAAGCCCACAATATAGCACAGGACCCCACACATTCTTCACACACACTATTCACCCTCATGCCATCTGGAAAGAGGTACCGGAGCATTTGGGCCCTAACAACCAGACTGCTGAATAGTTTCTTCCCACAAGCCATCAGTCTCCTTAGTAATCAGACTTGAACAGACTTTCTCTCCCTATGCATTCTTTGCACTTCATATTAATTGTTGTCTTGTATTTTGTGTTCTTTGCACTGATTTTGTCTTACACACTGATTTTGTTTTGCACTTTACTCCCTTGCTGTTTGCACTAAGTCTGCACACTTTGCACTTTATGTGGCTAAGACACTGTCTTAGCTCAGTATGTGAGTTTTTTTGTATTGTGTGTGACCTGTAGCACCAGGTCCAGGAGAAACGTTTCATTTCACTATGTACTGCACAGCTATATGTAGTCGAAATGACAATAAAAAGCCACTTGACTTGACCTGACTTAAAAACGAATAGTACACATATGACACATAATAATCTAGTGCCAGAATCACTGTGGAACTCTTTTTCATTCATACTCAACACCAGAGGGCGCCCTCAAACAGAAAGTCCACAAGCCAAACTCACAAATAACATTCAGTAAAAGCCTTGCATATGCATCCTCACGTCTCACGTCTCGTTCGCCACAAACCAACAATAATATCAACACTCAATGAAGCCATACATAATGTTGGAGTATTATTGTCATTGTTAATTTTTGATAATACTGTAGTGAAATCAGTAGTTCGGAAGCGTTACGCTGTTTCAGACATCGTTACGTCACAAACGTTTTGAAATGTTTCAACAGTGATGGTTTTTACCTCATCACTAATTAATTTGACATTTATAGTAGCTTTTGATACAGCAGTTAAAAGGAAGACTGGTCTCCGACTGGCCTGTTTAGATAAGTCTTCTAAACAGTGGATCATTTCAATTGATTCAATGCTCTGTTTCTCCCATCACTGCTGAAAACCCCTGCTATAAGACACCTCAGAGATGATAAAACATGCCAATACTAAGATATTGTAGAGACTCGAGAGCTTTGGACTTTGGACTTATGTAGTTTAGTTTTTTTGGTTCTGTCTGCACAGTTTTAGGCCGTAACCTTAGGCAGCTGCTTTATCAGACAATGACTGTGTAGGAAGTGCTTGCACCTAAAGGTACCTCACGAAACTCATTTCAGATGGGCTTCTGCAAAATAATAATATTATACTAATACATCTGGTCAAAACCACAACTGACCACCACCTGCAATATTCAGACGCCATCTTTAATGTTTAGCTCGGTTCTCAAGGATTTGGATGTACAGGAGGATTATGGGATACTCTTAAAAGCGAAGGATATGTCTATGCTGGTCTGAAGAAGGCATCTCAGGACACAGGAAGTGATACTAACTCTGGATTAAGATGTGCCTTGATGCCTTCCTTCCTCCTTTTCAGAGGCAGCCCTGGAGATAGTTTTTTGGTTTATCCTATTTAATATGTTTATACCGCACTTGGATCCGGTTTTATTTCTTCGTTCCCAAGCGGCACAGTCATTATGTCAGAAACAGCTCATGTGTGCTGTTGTTTGATGGGAATGAATTGTCTTGCTATGACTGAGCATTTATCGTTGACATTGTCTAAACGAAACGGCTAAGGGCTCTTAAAACTTGCACGCTGGCAAAGTATTGATTTTCTCTAACCTCATATTCTGCTGGTACTGAATCACAGGATTCTTCATGATGAATTTCTTTTTCCTTTGACTGTGTTTATGTGTTTATTGATGTTTGCCGAGCAGTCTGAGATATGTATAAGTTCAAGTAGTCTGATGAAAAATAGATGCGGTGGGAATGTTGTGCAGCTCTGCTGTTACTGGCGTACATTTTCTACAGCAAAACAGACCACTGGAGACGAGTCTTTTCTTTCTTCAACGCGTTCGCTTGTGTGGGTGTGAACCTTTCGAATTCGAATCCATTTCGAATGGCGCGATGAAGCACCATCAGCAAAGAAGTTAAAAAATTCGCCTTTCCTGCTGAAACAATGCATAGAGAAGAGACCGAATAATTCAGTGAACGTCTAATTAGTTAGTGCAATTTAAGTTAAGTGTAGTTTTGGGTAGGATTAGGGATGTAGAATAAGGCATTAATATGTGCTTAATTATTACTAATAAATTAATAACATTCTAGTAAATTGCATGCTAATTAGCAACTAGTTCCGAAACCCTACAATAAAGTGTTACCAAAAATGCACACAGTAAAAAGAGGTTGCTTTAGCTTGGTGTTGATTTTGAAGATGGCTGCTGTTTCGCATACATACAGGTCGGCTGTTTATTTCTTATGAAAGGATTCTCATGAATTGGCTTAACACAGCAGACGTTCTCAGCAAGCATTCTTAGCGAGATCAAAGGTGCACGGTGTGTTTGCTCGTGAATAGCATCTCTATACTAAGATTCACGGACAGACTCAACACACAACAGGAACAGACAGATCGCACTGAATGTTTTTTCTTTTGGAGAATAATAGTGACGGCGAGCCTTGATCTGAAGTGTAGACAGAATGCATTGAGTAGCCTACACTTATTTCAGTTTACTTTCCTAGCTTGGAATGGATATTCATCACAAGTTAGTCGAGCTGTATCTCTTTAACAAACTTCTCAGCTCAGATCTTACCAGCTCTGTTTCCTTTATCATACTCACTTTCTGAAATGTTTTTGAAAATACTCTCATCAACGTTACACGTTGATTTCAAAGGGCTGACTTTATTTACGTAAAGCACCATATTAAATATTGTTCTACTGAGAGTCTCTATACTTAATGAATGCTTTCTACATTCATCTCTACAGTGTTGCACGTTCCCGTCTGGAAAAGAAATGTTACGGCTCGACCTTGCTGCTTTAAACGTGTGGCCCTTTTCCATGCAACTTTAACTTACGTCTCGTAAGTCTTGGTTTTTATTTGTGCACCAGCATTGCAACAGTCTTGTTGTATGCAATATTAATTAATTCCCTGCAATAAATGAGTGATCTTGAAGCGCCTGTGTCAAATATAAATGAAAGCGAAGACATTGGCTTGGTTCTCTCTTTGTTTTGGTGAAGTGGTACTTTTCCATCAGGTTTCCACATATCAGAACAACTTAACATCAACACAGACCTCGATGAGCCTTTAATCTGAGCCACAATCGACCTCTGCCTCAGAACAAGTCCATCATGGCCTCAGGCCTGCCCCCGCCTCTACTTTGTGTGTGCGTGTGTGTGCGAGTGCGTGTCTCTAAACTCCTCGGGCCATTGACATTGGGCAGTTGCGTCAAGGAGCGTTGTGAGGGAGGAAGCGATGACTGGAAGGTCTTACACTCGTTCGCTGCTATCTTTAAATCACTGCTTCTCCCCTAGCTTTCCAAATCCAGCTCAGCTCACATGAGGAAGATCACAGATGAGATCGCTTTCAATCTAATCGCAACGAGATTATACTTACGAAAACAGAATATACTTACAAGAATTCTCAACGTTGTTTCAAACCCGGGCTCAGTTTTGTTCTGACACCAAAGCCTGTAGCCGAAAGTGAATTATTTAGTCTAAATCAGGGATCCTCAAATCCGAATTTAGCTCCATCCCCGACTAAGATTTGATTTGAGGATCCCTGGTCTAAATACGCAGTAATACACGGTTGCCTTCTTCTGCTGTGTTTGATATTACTGACAGGGTCTATTCGTGCCACAGCACACGTTTTAAACTAATCGACGGTGAAAATGGGGTTGCCAAACTGAACATTCGCTTTGATTCTTGGCAGGCATTCATTTTGTATCCCGGTTTGGAGAGACAAGCACTCATCTCTGCAGCATTATTATAGGTGAAAGGTCAAAGTTCGGGTGCTACAGAGACGCTTCTTCGTGATGACGAACACTTGGGACTAAGTGCATTTCATCTACTTCTTTACAGAGAAACTGCACCCTGCTGGATTTCTCTAATTGCTGCTTTTCTGCTTGTTTTTACGGAGGCTTTTTTTTAAATGCCACGTATCGCATGGTAGGAAGTACAAACGAAAATGTTTCATCATGTGGGTGGCTTTCTTTTTTCTCTAAATGTTGTTAGACGTCTTCAGTGACTCCCTAAGTGACATTTAGGAGACACAGCCTGTAGGTCCACGGACACGAGCATTAAAGGTACTTAACCTTATCTGGCCGTAACGAATGAGCTGCGCGGCGGCTGCAGATAACGGCTAAACAGCGCACACACGGCTAATTCTCACTCGAGGGTCGTATTGTAGTTATTAATGGGTGACACTGGAGCATTGGCCTGGCTAACCCTCTCCGCTGCGTCTCGTCCACCCGAGACTCCTTGAGGGATCCTGTAGAGATCAAAACAGCGTGAGACCTCGCCTCCATTTACGAGTCTCACTCGACAAGCCTCCTTTCCACAAGCTCCCTGTTCAGAAATAATGTGGCAATAAGAAACGCTCTCCCGTAAGAAATACCCATCGAACAGTGGTCATTTATCTCCTCTAGGCCGCTGAGAGCGGGATTTGTGAGCTGAAGGAAACCTAGCCTCGCACCATGGTGTGTGTCTTTCGGGTACACACAGATTAAGACGCTGTCACGAACGCAGTGGCAAGCAGAAGACATAAAACCTGACAACTTTACAAGACTGTGTCCTCTGCGCATATAAAAAAAGCTCTGTGGTCAATCTGTTCAAATATAAACATCCTGCAAAAGGCACTTGTTTTATTGGTGACACGCCGGCAGGCCAATAAAACAGTCCGTGGTATTTCGTGGCTGAATAAAAGTGATCCAGTAATAAAATATGCAACGGGAAATATCGTTTTGCATCACTCTGAAAGGTGCTGTCCTGATGTATGTTTCTGGTTTTGTTCGTCTGGAGGCTAAGCAATTCGTTTTGCGTTTCTGATATGTTAGCATTTCAGTTAGGTAGAATAAATCAGAAGTGTTTGGCCATTCCACGGTTCCAGCTCCTTAAACATGAGAATCAGATTAAATATTGCAATGAACGATCCACCCTACAAACATAGTTTATGTTTATGAATTCATATAATTCATATTTTTAATTCACACTGTCATCTTTTCCAATATGTTTAAACAAATTTTTATATTTTATGGGAATCTTTAACTTTGGAAGGCATTTTATTGGCTTTCGAGTTCAATTCTTGTATTTAATCAGTGAAATATAATAAGAAGACATTTGGGCTGTTACTAAGCAAATTAAATCAACACAGAAGTTGCATCTGAAATGTATTTCCACGCTGTTTAATTCAAGACATGAATGCATTTAACTGCAATTACATTATATTAGACATGAAAGTCTGAAGAATTGAAATGTGAAATTATAACCACCAATAGACGGCAGAAAATAACTCTTAATAAGTGAGTCGCTGCGATCGAACAGAGTCATTTAAACGGTTGATTCATTTAGAAACGAAACATCATTGAGTTGCTCAGAGATGCAAAATAGTGCTGTGGCTGTTTGGACTGAAACACGGGCAATGTGCTGTTTAAAACTAAAATTTCTCAAATAACTTTTATTGAGCGGTTGTAAAAAAATAAGGAACACATTGTAAAGGCCCAATAGTCCAGACTTGATGTAATGTACGTCTGCGCTCTGTAGGGCTGTTTTGAATGGTTTTTGCAGACTGTATATCGCACATCCCTACCACTGAGGCATTCAACACGAAAGAGCTATTTTAATAATAGCTGTCAGTTAATTCTGTTAATTTGACCTCGGGGACTGGAGCCCCAGAAGCCACCTAATAGAACAGATGAATAGAAATTCCATTCTATAGAATGTGACGGTAATGGCGGTAAAGGTGGTTGAAAAGGCAGAGTTGCATCAACAAATTCCAACAAAAAGGACCCCCCCTCCCCCGTCCAAGGGAACAACACATCCACAGAAACACTAAACTTTCAAAGTACATGTATTTTTTTGATAGATATTTATTGACTATAACATGCACATTATCTACAATTAAAGTGGAAGACACATGCACCCTGTAGATAAAGTCAGTTTTGATCTCATCTGTGAAATCATTATGCTTAATGGGGTCTGTAATACGAGGAGAAACAGTCTTTAAAACTGCTCGTGGTAGATCATTAGTGCTCTGCAGGTAATTCTGAAGGATCTTTATGCAGTTTAGTTAATACTGTGATTGTCAAAACTGCTAAGCAACTGTGTTTAGGTAGTGGGGGCATTTCAAATCAGCTACTGCAGAAAATGTGTCTTAAGACGTGGCAGTCCATATACAAACTTAAGACCAGAATTAAGTAAATCAGAAGAACAGAAGAACAAAACAAGTTAGCCTTATGATGGAGGTTTCTTATGATTCAGGTTATGGAAGTTGTCGGCAGGGCTGCATGGAACCTGCTCCGGAAGGATGTTACATCTTGTTATTGACTACAAAATCAACAATGTCAGAAATGAAGTGTGCTTTTGGTTGCAAGAAAAAATTATCTCGGTCAGCTTCCAAAGAGTCCAGCCTTAAGGGAATTAATAATGTCCATATCACAGCATGTAAACAAACGGTTATTACATGACTGCCTTAAAGCCATGACAAATAAGAAGAGGACACAGTGAAGTGTGTTTCGATTGAAGTTAACATAATATAAAAGGAAATGAAATAAACTCAACTTTAGTTGGTAACTTTCAGGGTATGCAAATAGCCATAGCAACTTGCTCTCTGAATATGTTTCAGTTACAGTACTCTTGTTAGGATGCGTGTGTGCTCTACTGAAAAGACTCTAGTCTGTGTGACAGATGTGCAAGATATTATAATGTTTGCACATCAATCTTCACTCCACACACCACGACTGTACGGCAAAAAACAGCTTTTTAACATCTTTGCAAATTTATTCAAAATAAAAAAACTAAAATTGTACGTGTTTGATTTGGAAAGGCACACTCGTCTTAATAAAAGGTCTAACAGCGGAGAATGCATATCAGAGCAAAAACCATACATTAAGGTAAACAGAAACTGCCTGAAGAGCCGAGAAACAGGTTTGTGCCAAGCCACACATAAAAAAAAATTCTGAAAACCTGAACCTGTGCATCTGCCCACATTGAGAGGTGAAGAGGAGGAAGAGTGGCAGATAACTGACGAATTTCTGATAAGCAAAGCTTGCCGCATCAAACAAAGAAGAATGTAAAGATGCTGTAGCTAAATTTTAGTTTGAATACTTATGCAATTAACTTATTTTTAAAAAATGTACAAAGATGTTAAAAGACTTTTTTTTTGCTGTACAGGTTTATGGTGTATGGATTGTAGACTGATGTGGAAAAAAGTCATTTAAAGCAGTTTAACGTAGGGCAGTAACAACAAAATATGAAAAAAAAAGTAATATGTCATAAAACTAAAAAATATCTTGTCAAGAACCAGACCCATTGTCCTGGTTGGTAGGGAGGGTGTGGATGATGTCGTCTGTTGGCCTGGATCTCTTGTGTCCTGATGGCCTGCTGGAGATGGACGTGTGCACTATCCCACACACTCTCGCTTCAACGTATCCAATCGTCCTGGGACCGAGGAGGGTTCTCCAGACCACTAGAACAGGAGAGCTTGGAACCCTAGGACGCATTGGAAGGGGGTGAGGCCTGTGGAAGAATGTGTGTTTGAGGCATAATATGCCCAGGGAAGAATTCGGACCACTGATGTTGTTTCCGACTGCAATATGTCCTTTGATATTTACAGAACGTTTGACTTGGCCATTGAGGATTGAGGGTGGTATCCTGATGTGAGGCTGACATTAATATCAAGTTGTTCACAGAAAGCTTTGCAAACTTGAGAGGTGAATGGAGTGCCTCGATCGCTGACTATGTCCTCTGGTAGACCGTATATTTGGAAAACGTTATGGAAGAGGGCTTGAGCTGTCATGATTTGGATAAGCAATCTATAATAACAAGGATGGTGGTAAAGTTATTGGAGGGGGAAGATCATTAACGAAGTCAACTGATAGATGGGACCAGGGTCGTTCTGGGATGGGTAGAGGTTTAAGAAGACCAGAGGGCAGTTCTTTATGTGTCTTGGACTGAGCCCAGACATGGCATGATTTTACATATTACACTATTTCCGTATTTATTTCTGGCCACCAGAACAAATTTTGTATCAGTTGGGCCATGTGTGAAATACCCGGGTATCCAGAATTGAGGGATGTGTGGACCCATTACATAATTCAACATAGTAGGTTGATGGCCCATTATACTGCTTGTGTAATTCTTCCATGATTTCCCAGGACACCGGAGCTAGAATGATGGATGGTGGAAGAATGGGTTTGTGGCCAAGTCAAGAATCCTCTAACCAGTGTCGCCACTCTTCATGGACAAGAGCTCCTTGCTCCCACATCATGATTCCTTTCAGTTGGTTTCCGTGAGAAGAATGCACATGGATACAGTTTACCTGATTGGCCAGGTAACGGTGCCTGTGGAGTGACATATGGCATCCACAGCCGCAGCCATGCTGCTCAGATTGCTTCATATGAAACCATTTCAGCACTGGCTTCACTCCTGGGTCCAGAGATTGGCATGGCACTGTGGGACACTCCGTGTGATCTTGTCAAGCTGTCACAGCACCTTCAGTTCGTGGTTGGACCTTGTCTTTCTTTGTCGTTTTGTAAATAACATCATCCTTAAATAATCACTTGTTAAAGCGTACATACATTGTTAGCATATCACTTGTTAATTGCTTATGAATGGTTTTAAAATTATTAGTTTAACATTAGTCGCTTATGAATGCCTTGCAACTGAAAGTTATTATAAAGTGTTACTCAAAACACATGGAACTGCCATTAGTGCAAGCACTCCTAAAACAGTTTTACTTAACAAATACAGTGTGAAGGGGCAAGAAACTGGCCAAAGGAGGTCCACCATGTTTAAATGGTGTAAGGTTTGTAAGGTCTAAATAGTCTGGTTTTAAATTATTGTTCTACAACTGTTGATACCAAGGCTACGGTCGCTGTAGCACTCTTCTGGGGTTTAGATTGTGTGGCGTCAGCTGCAGGAGCTCTATAGTCATGTTACATTGGCTGAGCTTTAATCTTTTCTTTAAACTTTTTGATATTTTTGCTGATATTATGAAATGTTAGCATAGAATTGTTTTGTTTCATAGCTAACTTGACAATACAGGGTAAGCTTTTGCTGTGGTTTGATATATAACGTATAAACAAATAAAAGTCCCTCCAATGTTAAAGTCATGGTTACGGCCTTGGAAGGGATCTGACCTCAGGTCACCTCAAGATTTACTGTGGCTCTGACTGCTTGTCAGTTTTATTGACGTTATCATTCTGTTTAGTGCTGTAGAACATAAGAGTATGTATAAAGGTTAATACTGTGCTCTAGGTCAGACAGTGCTTTTGCAAATTTATATTGGCCAGCGACGAAGTTTATTCTATCGTAGGAGCAGGACTTAATATGTCAAAGTCGTCATTAAGCATGCCGCAGTAGTGTGAAGGGAACATTGATATAACCTTGCCTACAAACAGTGAGCATTTCAAGGCCCAAACGAAACAGTATTTCTAAGAAAAAAAAATCATTTGGCTTCTGAGAAATGTAAATCAAAGATTTAAATTAGGTTTAGTAATAACATATTCATATAATATTTTCATATGACTCAAGTCAAATCAAATCAAAATTAAGAATCTTAATATCTTTAATATCTTAATTGCTTTGTCTAGACATTTTATATATTGTATCTTCAACTAAAGGCATTTAAGAAGTTACCTGAACCAAAGCTGATAACTGAAATGAAAAAGTGAAAGACATGTAAGCAATACAATGTAAATTTTGCTAATGAGTAGGCCTTCATGATTTATCCTTGCATCCATACAAACTTCCTCAAAGTTTATACTTGTTCAGATTGCTTTGCAGAATAGGCCTAGTTAGTCCTGCACACTAGCTTTGGGTGATCTTTAATCCAGTACAAAATCTTTCACCAATGATGAAAGCTTTTGCACATCAAAGTGACATTGTTTATGTGACATGAGTATAGTTATTTTTGAGGCTTTAAATTTTCTGATTGTTTAGGTCTGTCAGTACATACACACTAAATTGATTTGATGCAAAACCATGGCAGCACTTTCCCAAGAGGCTCTGTATTGAAATCCTAAGAGATACTTTACAAGTACAGTTACCTTGGCAACATGTTCATGTAAATGTATGTGCATAGGACATACATGCCTGACATTTTGATGGAGATTAGTGTTGCTTCATTGTTATTTTGTAATCATAAGTTGACTTTGATAGCTGCAGTGTTTGTTATGACTGGAAGAAGAAAATGAAGTAAGACTTCATCCAAAAGACCTTTTGAAAAGAGACACAATTTTTCTCTAGTCAGCTAACATGGTCTCTAAAACTCTAGATGGACAATATATGAACACACACACACATACAACTATTGAATTTGAAAAACATGGTTATTGAAGTTGAATTTGTTAGCAACAACATCAATATTTCTGCGATGGATTTCTGGTTTTGAAGAGCATTAATGAGGTTAGTACTTATCGTTTCAAATCACCTTAAAAAAACATTTGTTTCTGAATCTTACAACTAGTTCCATATGAAACCATTTAGTACTTGTTCAGATTGCTTTTCAGAATAGGCGTAGTTAGTCCTGTACACTAGCTTTGGATGACATTCATCTTTAATCCAGTGCAAAATCATTCCCCAACTTCACCAATGATGAAAGCTTTTGCACACAGTGATGTTATTTATTTTATGTATTTACCTGTGCTGCCGTCTAATATAGATGTCAGAGACAGGTATGTCTTCTGGCATGGAGAAGTCTACCAGAGAGAGTAGCGAGGCTGATCCAGAGCTAGGGGTGCTCTGGCTATGGGTTCATGGCTAGCTCTGCATGCCGGGATCACATCAGCGTAACCAGGGGATCTGGCTACTCTGGAGGGATCTTCTCCCCGAGCTGCAAGCCTCTTTCTGAGTGGAATCGTAAGAGGAGCTACTTCCGGTGATTGTGTGAAAGGATGTTACAGATCAGAGATGTATCCTGCTGCTATCTCTTGCAAACGTGTGTCTTTTGGCACAAACAACACATTTTTGGCAGAAATGCTAAAACGAAAAAAAAAATCAGGAATGGAATACTACAACTAGCTTACGTGTCAGAAAGGGGAAAACACACCGGTCTACAGTCAAACAGATGATAAAGAAAATGCCTCTTGTGGAATCTACTTGCTGCATGAACTGCTACAAATATCCACAAAGGATTGCAGTTCTTGGAACAAAGTTACTTGCTTCCATAACAGCCAGAACACACGGCAGATCATCATCATGGACCCCCTCAGCATTCAGCTGGTGAGTGCTGCAAATCTAGTGAATTTCAACAGATTATACCAAGTGTAGAGGAACATGCCGAAACTGATGGACACACTAATTGGCACTCAAGACATCAGATTGTTATGAATATATCATTTAGCTACCCCAGATAGAGCAGACAGTGGGTATGCAGCCCAGGACTCTGATAATAGGGGACTCCATTATTAGAAACATCAGTAGCAATTCCAGTATTTTTGCCCATCTCCATGGTGATGGAGTTTGCTGCTCGTCTCCTCACTCTCTCACAGAAGGACCTCCACTTTTATTCCTTTGTCGGGAAATTCTGTCAGCTAGCTGTAGTGGCAACGTTGGATGATGCAGCCCTCATTTATCTGTTCCAGCTTGGGGCCAGTTACCATCACCCCATAGACCTCCCAGACACCACAGGACTGAGTTGGAGAGAAGCCATGTAACTTGTCTGGAAATCGTCCACACAATTTTTAAGATTTTTTTGTGAATACATTTTATTTGATTATTTAATTATTACTTTGTGTGAAATGTGCTATGAAAGTAAACTTGCCTTGTCTTGCATATGTGACGCCGACTGTTTGGAGGGATTCTACCACCAGTAAGGTGAAGAGATTATGGTTAGTTTTACTTCTTGACCAGTACTAACTCAACTCCAAACAAACATCAAAAGGCAGATAAACTGGATTTAATTTCAACCAATGCTTCTCATAAGTTCAGGGCAATAGGATTTTTTTAGAATGACATAAGTGATAATTATGCAGTTGTCTGTGTGAGAAGTTGCAAGATTCCAAAGATTTTACCACAATTTATTTTTAAACATTTTGAAGAACAAGCCTTTTTACATTATAAGGATAAAGAAGTCATTATAGAGTACTAGGCAATAAATGCACTAAAGTAATTAAAAACTCTAAACATGAATACTATCTCCCTACGGTTAAGGAAAAATGTAATAATCCTATAAAGTTTTGGAAGTTAATTAAGTCTATGTTGACTTATCGTTTAAAGTTCCAGACCACTTAACTGTCAATCAAACAGGTAAAGAAGATATTGCTGACTATTTTTTTTAATTTTTATTCTAATTCTGGTATCTGTTATGAAACCGGCTGTGCCTGATATTGTAGGTGGACCAATCGCTTCCATGTTTAATTTAAATCAAACCTCTAATACCATGCCAAGAAAAAGTGGAGACCCCTCAGATCTCTAGATTACCAGTTTATCTAAAATTCACAAATGACCAAATAAATCAATTTCTAACTGAAAATAATATTCTTAAGAATTACCAATCAGGTTTTAGGGCAGGTCAAAGCACTGTTACTGCAGCTCTGTTAGTTACAAATGACATCATAAAATTGATATATAGTAAAACGTCTTGTTCAGCATTATTTATTGACCTTTGAATTAGCTTTTCATTCTGTGGACTATAATCTATTGTTACAGAAACTGGTCTAAAATGGTAAAATGGAAGAAAAAAGAGTACCTCAAGGATCTGGAGAAGCAGTTGATCGGCATTAGTCTGCAGGAACGTGTAAGTGTATTTGTTTGTAGTCTAGTGTTATTGTAGCGCAGCCTCGTTGCTAGATTTCGCTGTATTGTTTACCTCGTGTCACGTGATTATTGTCGTGTCACGTGATTATTGCCGTGAAGTGTCGTGCGAGTTTCGGACCTTTTGTTGGTGCAAATTGAGAGGCGTGTCCAGCGCCAGGTAAAAACATTTAAGCAGAACTCTTAGTCCATTCGGCAGGAGAAGCAGTTGATCGGCATTAGTCTGCAGGAACGTGTAAGTGTATTTGTTTGTAGTCTAGTGTTATTGTAGCGCAGCCTCGTTGCTAGATTTCGCTGTATTGTTTACCTCGTGTCACGTGATTATTGTCGTGTCACGTGATTATTGCCGTGAAGTGTCGTGCGAGTTTCGGACCTTTGTTGGTGCTAATTGAGAGGCGTGTCCTGCTTTACTCAGCCACGCAATTCAGATAGTTTAAAAGTAGTGTGCACACCGCGCAGCGGTCGCGTAATTCCCACGCGTTCAGACCTCATCGTGTGAAGACCGACGAGTGTAAAGACCAGCGACTCTACCTGTGCGACTCCACCGAGCAAAGACACCGGCTTAACACTTATGTATACCTAGTATTTATTTTCGTTTCTATTTGAGCTTTCCCTATTCCTCTTCCAAATTCTTCCACTGTTGTGTCTCTATTCCACCCTACTCATACAATGTCTTTCAACATCCCTAGCCTCATTACCACTCGCACTTCTTGTATCCGGCGTCATCGGAGGCGCAACTACAATAATATGCATACTATTCCCACATCGTTCACCACATCACACTCTTTCTCCATCGGCCTTTGGAATTGCCAGTCTGCTGTAAAAAAGACTGACTTCATCACAGCCATCACAGAACATTCCAATCTAAGTATTCTAGCACTTACCGAAACCTGGATTAAACCAGAGGACACTGTTACTCCAGCTGCCCTCGCTGCCAACCATACTTTCACTCATTCCCCTCGCACTTCTGGGAGGGGTGGAGGTACTGGCCTGCTCATATCAAAGACTTGGAAGCACAGCCAAATACAGACCCTCAATACAAACTCCTCTTTTGAATCACACGCCATTACTGTCACCCACCCTTCAATTCACCTGATTGTTCTGTATCGCCCCCCAGGGCACCTCGGTAACTTCGTTAATGACTTGGATGTGCTGCTCTCTGCTTTTCCAGAGGATGGCACTCCTCTGGTACTGCTAGGTGATTTCAACATCCATGTAGATAAGAGTCTGGCCTGCGACTTCCACAGCCTATTGGCGTCTTTTGATCTCAGCCGTGTATCCACCACTGCCACGCACAAATCAGGTAATCAGTTGGACCTCATCTACACTCGAAACTGCTCTACTCATCATGCCCAGGTAACACCACTGCACACATCTGACCACTTCCTGATTACATTCAACACCACCCTAACCTCTTCCAACATAACACCAAACCCTCCTCTGGTCACTTTTCGCCGTCACTTACGCACACTCTCGTCAACCTGTCTTTCCTCTGCGGTGTCACTGTCACTCCCTCCTCCTAACCGGTTCTCTTTACTAGATGTTAACACTGCTACCAATACCCTCTGCTCCACGCTAACATCCTGCCTGGACTCTTTCTGTCCTCTAACAACCAAACCTGCCCGGCCAACTCCTCTGCCCCTGGTTATCTGAAGTTCTCCATGAACATCGCTCCAAACTCAGAGCTGCGGAAAGAAAATGGCGTAAAACCAAGGATCCATCGGATCTCTGTTTTTATCAGTCTCTTCTCTCCTCATTTTCTAATAATGTCTCCACTGCTAAACGTAACTATTACCAAACAAAGATTAACAACTCCTCTGACTCACGAAGCCTCTTTAAAACATTCTCTGCTCTTCTCTGCCCACCTGTCCCCCCACCATCGTCATCCTTAACCTCTGATGATTTTGCTTGTTTTTCATTAACAAAACCACTAAGATCAGCAATCAATTTCCCGCTGCTCCTCGCCTTACGCACATCAACCCACAGCACCCCAACACATTCTCCACTTTTTCCTCCTCTCTGAAACGGAGGTTTCAAAATCGTCCTTGCCACGAATGCCACAACCTGCCCTTTAGATCCCATCCCTACTAACATCTTTCAGGCTATCGCTCCATCCGTCCTCCCTGCACTCACCCACATTATCAACAACTCTATCTCCACTGGTACATTTCCCTCAGCTTTTAAGGAGGCTCGTGTTGCCCCTCTCTCCTTAAAAACCCACACTTGACCCTGAGCTCATTGAAAATTACAGACCTGTATCCCTCCTCCCATTCATGGCTAAGACACTAGAGCGTGTTGTCTTTAACCAAATCTCCTCCCATCTCTCACAAAACAATCTCCTGACAGCAACCAATCAGGTTTCAAAAGCGGCCACTCCACAGAAACTGCACTTCTATCGGTCATTGAGGCACTGAGACGGTCAAGAGCACAATCAAAATCTTCAGTGCTTATCCTGTTGGACCTGTCTGCTGCTTTTGACACTGTAAACCATAACATTCTCCTATCAACCCTCAGACAGATGGGTGTCTCTGGAACAGCCCTTCAGTGGTTTGAGTCCTACCTCTCTGGTAGGTCTTTCCGGAGTATCATGGAGGGTGATGTCTCAGAGTCTCATCACCTCAATACTGGAGTGCCTCAGGGCTCAGTACTTGGGCCACTGCTTTTTTCCATCTACATGACATCACTGGGTTCTGTCATTCTGAAGCATGGCTTCTCATATCACTGCTATGCTGACGACACTCAACTCCATCTCTCCTTTCAACCAGACGATCCCACTGTTTCTGCACGTATTTCTGCGTGCCTAAATGACATCTCAGTCTGGATGAAGGATCATCACCTGCAGTTAAACCTCACAAAAACAGAGCTCCTCGTTTTTTCCGCCAATCCCAACATACAGCACAAACTATCTTTTCAGCTAGGCTCGGCTACTGTATCGCCGCCTAGGGTCAGCTAGGAACCTTGGAGTGACCATTGACGACCAGCTAACTTTCACTGAACACATTTCAAAAACTGCTCGATCTTGTAGGTTTGTGCTGTACAACATCAGGAAAATCAGACCATACTTATCAGAACACGCTACACAGATCCTCGTCCAGGCACTAGTCCTGAGCAGACTGGATTACTGCAACGCCTCTCCTTGCTGGCCTCCCAGCCTCTACAACCAGACCTCTTCAGATGGTCCAGAATGCAGCGGCTAGGGTGGTTTTCAACGAACCAAGGAGGGGCCCACGTCACACCCCTCTTCATTAGTTTACACTGGCTTCCTATAGATGCCCGCATCAAATTCAAATCCCTGATGCTGGCCTACAGGACAATCACAGGCTCCGCCTCCCTCGTACTTACACTCACTAATTGAATCATATGTTCCTCCAGGTGCCTACGCTCTGCAAACGAAAAGGCGTCTTGCAGTGCCTTCACAAAAAGGTGCAAAATCACTCTTGCGCACCTTCACCTGGTCTGTTCCTCGCTGGTGGAACGATCTGCCCATTGCCACTAGGGCAGCAGAGTCACTAGCAGTCTTCAAAAACCAACTCAAAACTCATCTTTTTCGTTTGCACTTGACCCAACATTGATAGCACTCTCTTCTTCTTCTTCTTCTTCTTCTTCTTCTCCTGCTCCTTCCTATCCTTTTCTTGTTATTTTATAAAAAAAAAAAAAAAAAAAAAAAAGCCTCGTGTCTGCGTTAGGTAAGACAAGACCCCACTCAGAGCACTTGCACTACTGCCCTTTGCTGATATTAATTTGCTTCTATATGCCTACCTCATTGTACGTCGCTTTGGATAAAGGCGTCTGCTAAATGACTAAATGTAAATGTAAATCTATTTTAGCTCCCCTATTCTTTACTATTTTTATCAATGAAGGCATTTACATTTGTATGCAGATGGCACAATCATCTACACTGTCATTTTACAGAAATCATTTAATATTATACATGATTCATTGTTACAGTTGAAACTGGTTTCAAAATACAGCTATAAGAGTAAAGTGGACAGCACACCTCAGATCATTTGATCTTGAAAGAATTCAATATATACATTTTCTTATTATAAACACTGATATCTTGGCTAATCTGAGCACAGTTCACATCCTTGAGGTCCCTTCTGAAAGTCATAGCCTCAAAACTTGCCTCTACAAAAATATTGTGAATGTAGCAGACTGTCAGGGTAGGTTTAGAGTTAGTAGAATAAGTTGACATATACTTGCAAAGCTTCTGATAGTCAGTATGTAGTATGTGCTGAATCCATCAAAATAAAGATATTAAGCAGACAGTCTACTAATACTCTAATGCCTGCTAGTTGACATGTAGTTGCAAAATTACCTGACGTTAGTAGAATGTCTAAAGTGGACTAATCAATAAATAGTATGAAGTGATAGTTTAAGAGGAAGAATTTTCTTGCTTTATTTTTTTTATAATAAAAACAGGAATGACTACTAACAATTACTAGTCAGTAACAGCAGTCAGAGATGTTAAAATGTAGAAACCGCATAAGCAACCATTGATCATTATTCCAATGCTGGTGCCTTTGCCATTTCGGAAAGGTCAAAATCTGCCCATAAACACATGAAAGTAAATTGACAGATGCAGTCTGCAATGACAAAAACAGTACTTCCATCTGATTTTCTCAAGATTTGGTTTGCTATAAACCTAAGACAGTTCTACGGTACATGTTTCATATAATATTAAAAATACACTCAAAAAATAATGCTTATCAGAACGTAGCCTGACTGCTTCAAGGTTGAAACGAAAAGACATGTTTTTAGTAGCAATAGTTTCAGGCACAACACATTTATCAAGGCAAATATGTTTAAACCGATGCATTTATATGACAACTAACTGCACCAAAGCATTTTTTATATTGACTTCAAACAAGACTGCTTTATGAAGAACAGAATGCATTAACATCAATGGCAGGTTTTTACATAGGACAGTTTTACATTCTTATTCCATAGAACATTTTTTGGATGAAAGTTACACAACTAAAATTATTCAAACAAGATGAGGCATCAATGCTTTGTTGTTTTTGACTGTTCTGATTTCACAGGGTCATTCAGTTCTGCGAGTGGGACAGCAGATGAAAAATGACAACATCTTCTGATGTTCTCTAAGGAGTTCCCTGACATGAAGAGCAGCGTAGGGACATCTTCGGGGAGTCAGTGATGGCAGCGGTCTGATTTATTGTGTTAAAAGCTGAGGCAGCAGACCAGGACGATGCATGTTCAATGACTCTGGAGGTTTTTACTTGTACTCTGTGTTCTCGTCTACACACCGGACCACCAACTGAGTCACCGCCGATGAGCCGAGAGTGCTGTGGCATCAAATGACTGAAGCAGACTGAGATTGGCCATCAGGCTGATAGAACAACTGCAGTGGGCAAGCGCCTGCATTCATAAGAAATGGAGAATTGGCATCCAGCAAGGGCAGTTTAGAGGTCTTCGGGGAAAACTCTCTAATGGTTCGAGGAGCTGTGTGTGTGTGTTCCTGATTCAGCACATCTTTTATGTTGCTATCCCTAATTGTGTCTGTGTGTATTTGTATTTATATATAGAAATGTAAGTGCAATATGTGTGTTGATGTGATAGTACTTGTATTAAAAGACTTCTTCGTTCTTTCTACAAGCATGGCTCATTAACAGTATTCTTGTAGGTTCCTAAAATTATGGCTGAACCAGTTATGTCACATGGACTATTTAATAACATCCTTGCAACGTTTGTGTTTTGATCGCTGTCCATGGAGGGTCAGAGAACTCAAAGTTGTTTCAAAGTTGAACAAAGGTCTAACAGGTTTGGAACGACATGAAGGTACATAATGACAGAATTTTTATTTTGGGGTGAACTATCCCTTTAAAGAAAAGTCCAATTTTAGTGGTTGCCACAGTACTTGAGAAGCCTCTTCATTTTCCTTTAAGTGTTGTTAAAGCACACCTTTCAGTCAATCGAAATGTGAATTTGTACCAAGCAGTTATTCTTTTTTTTTTTAAGAGGTGGGTCCTCTCCAGGCCTAAGTATTGGCAATTAAATATTTTCCTCATTCATAAGGAGCTAATGATGTATTCATTCATAAACCCTGACGTATGAAAAGGTTCTACAAGGTTGTGTCGAGTTTGATCTGCCTTTTAAAATTCAGTTTGATTTAATTCAGGTAGGAGCCAGTGCCATTTTGTTATTGAATAAAGATGGAATGGACCGTCATGCATGTTCTGGGCTCTCCAACATTTTAATGTCTTTGTTGAAGAAGACACAAAGGTGTTGTACTCTGATTATAATCATCTGATATTTCTCCATTCATTCATTCATTCATTCATTCAGGATTTCGCCAAAGTCCTATTTTTATTTTTTTATATATAAATTCACAACCCACTCATCAGAAAACTCAGTTTGAATAGGTATGGTGGATTGTAGACTCTGTAGTAAATATCCACTGTTAGTTATGTGTTTAACATCTTTACCTCTTTCACAGTGATTTAAGGTAAAAAATGCATAAATAGATAAAATGACCCAGGAGAGCTATAGAGAGTAGATCAGACGGCTTATGCACTCACTCTACTTTGGTGTCATACAACAATAAGTCTCTGCAGTGGCACTTCTAGTCAAAGAAACGAATTAAGACACCGGCTAACATGTGCACGTACTTGCATCACTTTCCTAGCAGAGAGTTGCAGCTTGTCAAATATGGCAGCAGTTTCTGTGGAATAAGATGACAGTCAGAAAATAAGCAGCACAAGTAAGAAATTCTCTCTAAATTGAGTGAACATTATAGCAATGCTCTTACATGCCTGACTAGGATGTATCTGTAAAAAGGAACCAATACGAAACCTCTGGCCGTCCGTCTCCAGCCACTGAGTTTATTTAAAAGGACTGTAGAGTAATGCATAAATAAAAGCAGACAGCGGAGTGCCTGTTTGATTTCATGGCTGCCAGGGTTTTCTGACAAGTGTGAATGCGCTTGAGACAGGAAACTTTGAAACTCATGAGGACCATCTGTGCAATGAATGCACCACTCTTCTCAAGCACAAACAGCATACAGAGGACACCCATTCAGCAATTCGACACTGAACTTGTACCATCACAAAGACCATTTGCTATACCTTGAACTCCAAGAGTCCCTGTCAGTGCATGATTCCGACTGAGTAAGAAAAGCACCTCAATCACAATCACAGTCTGAAATCACTCAGTCCACTCAGCTCGTAATCAGTATCAATTTATTTCACTCACTGTCATGAAGAAACTGGACTAATTTGGCTCAGTCTCCACCTGTGCTGGTAATACCAGGAATCTTTCAAGAAATTCAGGTAGTTGACAAGTGGACGTTTATTTGAGTCTTCACATCACACGCATTCAAGTCTACAGTCAGTGTATGTCTCAATTCATCTGTACTGTCCCAAAAGATACGGGCAGAGATACGGCCCAAAAGAATCACAATTCTTTTGGGACTAGAACCAGAAACCTTCCTGCTGTGAAGGAAGGTGTAAATAAGAAAGGTAACACTTTACAATGTGTTAACAAGCACAAACTAACATGCATTTTTTTAATAAAACCAAAATGCTATTGCCATTTTCTTGTTGCAGACAGTAGCCAATCTTTTCTTCATTCCACGATATACATACAGTGCCATCTCCATGCTTACTCTGAATCACAAACACTTGACATTTCAGTACAAACATCACCAACTAAGTATTTGTTACGCAATCCTTGTATACAGAACAGTCATACGGTATACAGAAGTGCTTCTCATGTTGCAGATATATTTGATGTTAATTTACAATAAGTACAGAGTCTCTCTATCACTGGTGTATTACTCCATCTGCCTGTTTCACACCGGTTGCATATTATACACAGACACAGCTAGCTGTCTTTTATCAACAAAGACTTATATTGTGAATACCATGCCTTTTTTTAAATCAACTGTTGGTTAAGAATAGGTAATAATGTCATTATTAAACCTTCTATTTACATTTTCTAAAGCCTTCAAAATGATCATTAGTATAATAACTATCACATGCTATATATACAGAGTCATCACACTCAATGTAATCACATTCATTCTAGCATTAATGTCTCTCAATTATTAACTTCCCAGACTGGACCCTCTTCATATTGTTACACACACTTATACACAGAGGTCTTCTTCTTCCATTTGTCTTAACGTTCCCTTGTTACTGCTCTTCTCCCCAGCTCTGGAACTCGCTCCTTCTGACCTTACTCCGTTGTTTTAATTGTCTTGTCCTGTTAATGATGTTCGGTGAACTTGTGTGTCTAGAGAGGCCGAACTAAATGGCGAATAAATGGTCGAAGTGTCGGAGGAATACTAATAATAATACATTAGTATTCCTCCAACACTTTGGCCATTTATTCCATCATCTTCAGCGTTACTTCACGTCATTCCCATGCAGCACGTCTGCACCTCATTGTCCATATAATTTGACCATTTCAGATTTGTTGTTAGTTCATACCCACTGTGCTATTTGCATTAAAATTTAATTACATACTGGCATCAGACAGCCGCTTTGTATTTTAGGCACGCTCACAGTCAACAAGGCCTGTAGTGAAAAAGCATGACCCTTAGCTCTGTTGACTGAGGAATGAACAACATCCAAAGAAATAGTATGACAAATATTTGACAAATTAGGTACTCACATGATTAACCACAGCACATCTTAATGCGAAATTTAGCAAATTTAACGTTCATTTAGCAAGCTTTCAATTCAAATCACATTCCGCAGAGTTCTTCGTCTTGGATCCCAGCATGGCAAAATAATCGAAAGGCACAAATTAGAACTAAATGATCGATTCTGATGTGAATTAAACAAATATCTCAAAAATCTTTACCCCTTCACCAAAATACATAGACAGCTCAACATACTTGCAAATATTGTGAACAAACTAAAGGTCATCTCTACCGTGACTGCAACAACAAACAGCTCTTTTAACTCAAATCATCAATGACTGCTAACACTCACTGGATGTCTGCCTGCCGCAAAACTCTGCAATAACATACTTGTCTGTTTTGTTTTGTTGAAATGCATTTGCTTTTATGTACATACATCTAACCTTGGATATACTAATACTGCCTCTAACTGTTTAAATATATATGCATTTGATTTCTTCTACCCAGGGTTAAATGTGACCTTTAAAACTATGATAACCTGGGTAATCACAGCGTGAATGCCCTGCTGTGGTCAGCCGAAGGCTTGGCAGAGATATTAGAAGGGGCTCTGCCTGGTTGAGCTGAAGCCGAGGTAATGAAAACAGAGAAAGGAGCGGACCAAGCACAGAACCTTGAGGCACCTCAGTGATTAGTTGATGCGACGCATTCTGCTCTCTTTGAAACCCTGATGATCTGCCTGTAAGGTAGACTTCAGCTACCTGTGATGACCAAGTCAGAAAGGTGAATAGGAGCAATTACTTTTTTTGTGACCAGCTCGCTGCTAAGCTCTTTTGCCATTTCCATGGTAACAGTACCTTGGCGAATCCCCTCCCAGAATTATGTTTATTAAAGTTCTTCACCTTGAAAATCAGCAATTAAGCTTCACAATCGTGTTTCGTGAAATTACAGGTCTCGAAACACACGTTTGGCTAAAAAGTTTTATGTTGAGGAAACTGAGAGTATTTTTAGCTTCAAACCTGATTGTCATTTTAGATATAAAAATCATCCATGCTTCTTTCCAGCTTTCTTCAGTGGGAACCTGCTCGGCTGGTGGAGAGCAGGTAAGATAATTAAGAAAAGACTCATACATAATTCATGGCTTTTGCAGCTTTCTGTGACTTCTGTCACTATGTTGCTGTGTGAGACAGCGCATGACTGAATCACGACTGTCTGCTTGCAAACACAACAGAATCAGCCTTATGTTTGTGTTAATTAGCAGTTTGACTAAAAGCACGAAAAAACGAACAGGAATATTAAGAGCGGCTTACGACAGTAATGCTTTGTCATCTGTAGACTTTACACGATTATGTCTAGCATAACGAGCTGCAACCTCTGTTAGACTAAGAACACTAAATGAACATCTCTAAATGAATCAGGTATACTAGCACATTCACTGTCAGACGGCTCTTAAAAAGGTCATGTTTATTAGCTTAAAATAAAATAATGATAATGTCTTTTAAGCTTTCATAGTGTTGTCTACAGCAGAAGTGATTATATCTTATTATTTTTCAGAACGATGAATGAAATTACTGTATTAAATAAAAATGGACCCAATAGCAATATGCTAAAAGGCACCAATGTTCCATAAATATATAAATAATAATAATAATAATTAAAATAGAATAGCATATGATTAGAAGCCCTCTGACATTTAAAGCTGCAGATGCCATGCATACATGCACTTATAATAAACACACCATTATCTACCAGTGTGGATGTTAATAAAGGAATTGTTGTAAGTTACCTTTATAGTTATCGTTCTCGTGTTTACATGAAATAAGCTGCTGCCAAGCGGGTTCAAGGCTATGGCAGCAAGTTCGGCATTGGCTTCGAAGAACCAAACAATCCAAGATCAGGCAATTAAACAATTAAACTGAATTAGTGACGTATGGAGAGCGGTCCCTGAACTCTTCTGTTGTGTTATATTCAGTATCAGTCGTCTACCTTAGTTTAGTTCCTGTTTGCCCATATTTGGTTCTGTTCCTGTTCTCATTAGTTTATTAGTCAGTTATCAAGCCCAGCACCTGTCTGTCCCTCGTTCTCTACCCTACTTTACTTCCAGCCTGTTCGGTTTTCCCTCATTCTGTATTGAAAGTTGTTGTTGCGTTCACCCTGATTCTCTGTAGATTTGCCCTATTGGAATAAATATATCTGCTGTTGGATTATTTTCATCTTCATTGTCTGCCTTGTAGCAAAATGCAGTTTTCTAGATTCAGACCTCGAGAGCTATTATTACATGACCACAGTTCATATTCATTCAAAAATTCAAGTTATGAGACTGAGAATCCACAGAATCTCTAAATTATGTATGAACTGCCCTTGGACCTTAGATGAACATACCCTGCTGTAAAGAGCAAACAGAAATATAACTCACAGATTACATGAGATTAAACGTCACAACATTACCTCTAAACTGGTCGATAGTGCTTCTTGAATTATGTCTCCAAAATTCGAGGACTCATGACACATGGCTCGGTTCTCAGGTCTTACTTTATTTACAGAATGCATGCAGATACTATATTAACCAACACAAAAACAGCAAACTTTCACATACAAAACATTGATTGAGAAAGGACCTCACTAATCACACTAGCTTTTAAATAATCTATATTATGTAACAGTAAGCTATGTATTTCTACAAATAGAATGCATCAGTCGAGCGAAACTGTTTTGAGGTAAAAATTCCACCCATAGAGAAATGTTTAAAAGTTTACATTTTAATGCAAATAACTGCAATACCCATATCCCCGAATAAACCCTCCACCAATCAGAAACAACAAGGCTTGGACAACACAGGCTTGCAATTAAAAAGGTCATCATACGGAGCTGCTCTCACAAAGCATCACGAATGCTGGTGATTCTCCTGACACATGCTTAAATAATTGTATTTAAATAGTTTAAAAAGAAAGTAGTCAGTAGACATCTACCCTTTGCTTTGTCATTCTTAACGCTTCAAGGAATGAGTAGTTAATTCACTCAACATGAAAGTCTGAGCAAAACAACTGAAACGATCATTTGTGATCTTTCATAAACACATTTACATACTGTATGACGAGTATGGCACATTTGACAAGGAAAAGAAACACTAAAACGTATCATCAGTCAGGCGATATTCATCTACAGAACAATGCCCGGAAGCAGCATGATCAGTACTCTCTAATCATCTGTTATATGGGTGACATGAAAACCACTCAGCTCAGCTCCCTTTCTACATTCGGTGAGGTGGGGATTGATGTCTGTCTCGTCTGCGCTCTTCCTGGAGGTGTAGGTGGATTTCCAGCGGAGGAGAACGATCCTCTTGAAGTATTTGACGGTGTTGTTCTTCACGCTGACGAAGCAGAACGTGTTGATCATGCTGTTGCTCATGGCGATGCACTCGATGATGTAGAACGCCACCAGAGAGTTCCTCTCGCGGAGATGGCGTTGGGTGGAAATCGCGCAGGATGGTGTAGCCGTAGTATGGAGCCCAGCAGAGGATGTACGCCGTGAGGATGCCGATCAGCACCATGACCGTCTTCCTGCGGCAGCGCAGGCGTTTGCGGATCTGCTCCGTTTGGAAACCCGGCACGCTCTTGAACCACAGCTCTCTGGAGATGCGCAGGTAGCACAGAGCCATGGTGAGCACCGGCCCCACGAACTCCACGGCGAAGATGAACAGGTAGTACGAGCGGTAGTACAGCTGCTGGTCAACCGTCCAGATCTGGGCGCAGAAGGTCTTGCTGCGGTTGGCTCCGTGAGGGACTTTGGTCGCCGAGGCGAAGTACGCGGAGGGAATGGAAATGAGCACCGGGGCGATCCAAACCCCGTTATGAGGCAGTCACGCGGTCTGGTGCTTCATTCTGGGCCTCAAGGGGATGGACGATGGCCATGTACCTAAACACAACGATGGCCATTAGTGGGGTTGTGCTCAATTTCCATTCTCTACAAGACAAATTCCATAAAAGACATTTTTCTACTAATTAAACCAAAGAAAGATGGTTAGTATAGGGAAACCACGTTAACCACAAATTCACCATAGCTTTGTTACACTAACTATAGTCTAACCATGGTATTTGTAGTAAAACTTTGATCATAAAAATGGTAATCCATATGCCAAAAAACCATGGTTACTACACATTTGCTAAAACTTCAATCTCAAATGGGTGCTCAACTAAAAAGTGAGTATAAACATCTTCTAAACGTAAAGTCAGCAACATCCGCATTCAATCATAGTGACTGTCATGATATGCGAGTTTTGATAATTATAGGTCTCAGTGTTATATGCCTAGTAGCGGTGGTGGACAGTAATGGAGCATTGCATTTTGCATTTTTTATTTTATTTTACTTTTAAACAACATTTTTATCATGACAAGGTTTTAGCATGGTAATGGATATGACAATGTTAATGTAATGTTAATATAGATCTGGTTGCTTCATTGGTTATTACTCTAGTTGTAGATTATTGCTGCTGCTGCAAAGTACAGGAACTTGCTACTGCCAATGTATACAGCGATGTGATGCTGTGAGTAATTAAGACATACTGCTGCGGCACAAATATCAAACACAGCATAATAACCTAAGCAGATCTATACAGGTGGAGCTGGGGAGGTGGAGGTTTCAAAGAAACAAAATCATTCATTAATGATCCACCGGCTTGCACCATCTAGAGTTTCAGAACAGAACTTGGCTATTCTGAACTTATTTTGTTTTAAAAAAATCACCACCCCCTCTAAAAGTGATGTCATTGAGTGACTCATGAGCTGATTATTTTAAAAGAAAAACCTGTCGGATTGGTCCTCAAATCACACTTAATGATTCAGTTGCAAACAAGACTGCAGCTGTTCTTGTGTCAATGACTCACTGATTCAGTGATCTGGTGAGTAATGCTGAAGCTTGAAAGTGGCACAAAAGTAAGTCACCGATGGCCGATTTTAGTACTGGTTATGGTATATTAGCATCATATTCAGGTCCCTTAGGTCCCTTTGTTTATCTAGCTGAAGAAATCACATTTACATTACTGCTGTTGACTCAAGAACATCTGCGGTCTGATCAATGATCTGGTGAAGATATCCTACAAAAGGGATATTCCAGGATATTGAATGTTTGTCTGACTGATGGAGTACAGTACAGTAATACTGTACAATAATGTACAGTACGTTACTAATAGAGAATTTGAGCATTTATTGCTGTCAATGAACATCAGATTTAGGTCACGGCTGTCAGCTGTTTGTAAATTAATAGGCAAAAATAGCCACATTTATACAGATTTGAGTTCATTTTTTAAAAAACGATACTATATTTTACTTTTTTTGCACACCTCAATTATCAGTAACCTAAGTTAAACTTTAATTTAGCTATATAATAATACATTTTGCAATAATGTGAATGTGCTTATTCGCTAAATAAATAACAGACAACAGACTGGTCATTAACTTTGCACTGACTGTTTTTGAGTTCTGACTTCTTCTGCTGCATTGCCACTGATGTTTCCCTCAGGAAGAGCAAATCTGGTTCAGTCTGTTCCATTTGTCTTACTTGAGTGTTTCAATCAGTAGATTAGAAGCTTCAAATGTAAGTCATCCATAAGTGAAAGTCGCTTGATTACGGACTGTAAATTAGAGTCGAGTCAAACAGGGAGGCAGATATAATTATAAGTGGTCCTCACATAACCACTATCAGAACTGTCCAAAATGACTCATTTATATGAAATGCCAGGAGAAACTTCAAAAGCTTTAAAAGATAAAAACAGCTGTAGAAATACTACACGTCCTGTAGTGTGCTCCTTTATTCTCGTATTTTAGCAAAACGGTCACGCTGGGCTACAGGACAAAATTGATCATTAATACCGCCAATATTTCCACACATTTTATTCCACTTCAGGCTGTTTCAGCAGGCTTATGTAAATAGCTCATAATTGTTGTTCCTCTGGGCATATTTTATACCTTCATAGGGAGAAGATAAAGAAGCCCACACCGAGACGGCATTTTAAACAGTTTCTTGGGTGCCTGAGGAACTCGCTCACATTATTACAGAAATATTCAAAGCAGTCCTCCATATGTCACCATTAGCACCGTCTCCACATTCTGACACGGGTCTGGAGATTTAGTTGAATAAAACATTGTTAAGACTCAAAACTCTGAACGGATGTTTCTGAAGCTTTTAAACACACAGCTGTTTGGCCACACTTTCTATGAAGCCTGTATTTAAAAGCGTTCTTAAGACATTATGATACATGCATGCTTCCTCATAAAAACACTAGTACACTGTGATAGATCTAATTGCTTATTTGTGCTCATCACATTTAAGAGCATGAGCATCTTTTTAAAAGTGTTATCTCCTATCATGACATTAAGACGCATACAGTTTCTTTGGTTAGGAGTGTTTCGTGTGGATTTCACTGTGAACTCATTGGTAACAATTTTACATCCAAAACAATGAAATATGGTTTTGTGGATATTAGTATTTGAAATGCTGATAGCAAATGTGTCATAACCCATTAGTGATGTTTTATGGCCGTTTTAAAGAAGAGTAACCACTCATAAATATTATGACCACATTATAAAGAAGATTTGTAACAGTTTGTAATGCATTACGAATACAGACTTCATAGAAACCGTTTATAGTTTTTAGATGAAGTACATTTACTTACTTTATATGATGTTTCAAACCTGTATACTAATAATTATTTAAAGAAATCTATTTTTTAAGCCACACTTGAAAATGTGAAAAAAAGTGTGGGTAAGGGCATTATATTTTGTGATCGCCAATGATATTTTGCCTGCTAAATAACCGGCAGCTGAACCCAGCCCCAGGCTTTCCTTTCCCTTCCCACTATCTGAGACACGACGTCTAAATCACACCAACCTGTCAACAGCGATGGCCAGCAAGGCATTGGTGGACACATAGAGAGACACAGTCCTGAGGTAGTTGACGGAGGCGCACAGCACTTTCCCGTGGTCCCAGGAGAGCTGTTTGACCACGTAATAATCCACCAGAAAAGGGCAGCAGACCACGGCCACTATGAAGTCAGAGATGGCCAGGTTAGCGATCAGCAGGTTGGTGAGGTTCCTGAGTTTCTTGTACCGGGCCAGAGTGGCTATGAAGAGGAAGTTTCCGAAGCCGCAGACCAGCATGATGCAGACGAGCACGGCTCCGATGACGATGGTGGCCACGAAGTAGGCCAGGCCCTGCGTGGTGTCCGGCATCTCCTCTGCTGGAACACCGTAGTCCATGTCGTAGAAGTCCGTGTACGTGTCATGAACGTCCAGAACGGGCACCTGACCATGAGGGTTCACGAACACGGCCGCCAAGTGAGTGATGTTTGCCTCCTCCATGGCAGAGGAACGAGAGGAGCTACGAAGGGTTTCTTTTGGAAGATGGGGGGTCTTTTTCTAGCAGTCAGCGATCATGATCCAGGAATGTTCTTGTCTTTTGAAATGGTTTCAGTTTCCAGTAGGGGTCAAGCCACACATGAAACACACAACATAAACACTGACATTATGAACTATCTAAACATCAAACAGTAAAAACAGTTGACCCAAAAATGAAACCTCTGTGGCTGAAAATTGGTCTTTTTTTAAGAGTAAACCTCTTCACAAAAGCATCTGAATGAGCTCATCGGCTCACCGACTCACTGTTGCTCTTAAGTAAATTATCAGTTAATAACTATGATTTCTGTTTTTCACATGGTTTCAGATGACTCACAATATAGCTTTTATAAATCTTCTATGCACTAAAGGTGCTTCATGATGCCACAGAGAAACACTTTTTTTTGTCTAAATGGTTCCATAAAGAAGCTTTAACATCATTGATTCTTCAGGTTCTTCAGATTATAAAACGGTAAGAAAGAAATCTTTAAAGAGCCGTTGACTGAATGGTTCTTTGTGGAACCAAAAATGGTTCACTGAAGAACATTTGCGGGTCTTTATTTGTACGAGTGAAGTGCTTTTAGTGTCTTCAAAGTATAGTTCCCCTTTCACTATAAATGCATGCATGCGTTTTTCACAGTTTCATCTTTTGTGTTTGAAGAAAAGTCGCGCAGTGTTTTGGAATGACATGAAGGTGAATAATCGTAGAGTGTTTGTTTAAAAAAAGTTAAACAAGCATATAAAATAAAACAAGGCGACAAAGCTGTATTAAATGTAAATGCATCTTTGCAAAGCAAAAGCATTTGGACTTTAAAATGCCATCTCTTTTCAACCAGTTTAAGGTCATACAATATACAACAAAAGAGTATCGCTTGTTACAAAACACCAATAAATGTCATTTTATATTATTAAACATCTGGGGGTCCTGGCACCATCACAACATGTGTAAAAAAATTTAGATATTCACACTGCCTCATAGTACATTCACAGTCATAATCACACAGCAGTCACAGTTACAATTTGATGATGCATTACAGCACACGATATATGAACCTACATGTCATTCAGTAATTATTTCGCCATCATGCACCACATGTATAACGCTACAGCTCTTACAATATACTGTAACTGTACAAATCCTTCAAACCATAAAGAAATCAGTCATTCTGTCTGCTGGCCTTTCACTTAATTCCATTAGATCAGCTGCAAACTGTTCATTTAGTGGAATAGCACTAACAGACATCAATACATTTGAAACATTTTTTTCTGAATTTCAGCACGACCCTGCGAAGTTCGTAAACTTACCGACTAGCGGGAGTTGAGATCGGCGTGTCATCGTCGTGGCGTGAGGTGCTCCGCGAGTCTCGTCGGTGTAACTCACATCTCGCCGGTCCTTCACACACCCCGCGTCTTCTCTCTCCCTCTTGTGGCGAAAGTGAAAGCCTGATCGCTGAGGAGCCGCTGTGCGTCGAGCAGAAACGCGTCAGGCGCGCGCAGTCCTCCCGTTTATCTCACGTACCACTAATAAATGTGTTTTTAAACGCCGTGCAAAAATGGCGTCCCTTGCGTTCGTTCGTTCGCTCTTCCAGCCTCAGTTCTGACTTTGAAAAACTGAGGAGAAAGTTTTTGACGATTTTTCTTATCAGTGCTCTGCTGGGAACCTATCAACACTTTTTCTAATAAAACGTAAATGTTTGGCTGTTACAAACCGATCTGTTCTCGTGAAACTAAACAGTGAACAGTCAGAGCCACTTCAGCCGGTTCTCCTGACATTAAAGTGAAGTAGGTATTGTCACGCTTCCGGCGTGAGGCAGCGGTCGGTCCATCACCCACTGAGACCGAGGACGGTTAATGGCCAGAGGGGCTGAAGATGTTCTTTCTGGTAATGAAGAATTGATCTGTGAATATCACCAGCACGTCGTTCTTTCATTATCTGGTTTACACTATCAAAGAGCAGGCTTCTGCTGTTCCTGGAGCCATATCAACTCCCTGGTGTCAAAGACGGCATTGTCACTGAGACGTTTAAACTTTATACAGGCCTACAGGCCAAGCCAGATAGAGAGATAGCAGGATGAACCATATTTTCTATTTATTTCAAAAGTGTCCAATTAAATGAATTTCTAAATACGTTTACATTTTATATTGTGAGGTTACGCTCATAACAATCCCACGCATGCTAGCATAACAAAACCTATTGCCACGTCAAGTTATCACTTTAACGTTTATTTAACCAAAGCAAAAGTACATTTCTGGCTGAGAGTACATTTTTAATCAGATTTAATTTCCAGTAGCACAGATGGGGAACGTTGTGCTTTACAGCGTGCCCCGCTATTACTAAACTACATGCTATTCTATGACATGACAGACTAATTACATTTAATGAATTTTACTGACAAACCATGAGAAAAAGGAGAACGGATTTGAATGCAATATTTTTAAGAAATGCAAAACTCATTTATTGCAGTCTCCTGTTGTGTAGGAGCTGTGTGTGCTGTATACGTTGGATCAAATCATTCATTTTTGTCAATGCAATCTACTTGATAATGTGAGTTGTTAAAAGAATTGTGCACAACATATAGACGTGTGTTATATATCATTGAAACACAACAGTTTGCAATGAGCATTGTGGTTTGAGACCAAACTATAATGAGCTTTTACATGAAAAACAGAAAGTTAAGCTTCAAAACCGTTACATCTTTTGTTTTGAAACAACGTTTTGGAGGCTGTGTCAAAGTCGTGTGATTTCAGCGAGGTTTTGTTACGTCACATGGCTGTCTTTTTTTTTAGGGGATGTTGATCTTAACTGACGAACCAGTGTCCAAATGTGTGATTTGTGCATGGTTTGTGATCAGTGTGTGTAAAACAGTCCATACATTTCTTACCCGGATTTAATTTGGCTGTTAACTAATGACATTTAAACACATTTTATGTTTTGGTAAATAAAGATGATATTAAAATGATAAAGAAATATTGTATGATTTATTTCTTTAAAAATAAAATTGTATTGACTAAAATTTTGATTTATTTTTATTTTAAATTTCTGTGTGTTTATATGATATGACATTGGTTTTCAGGTGAATGGGTAAAATGTTAAGTGACTCTGAGAGCAGTTCTGGAGATGTTTATGGATTTATGTCCTCACTGAGATAGAAGAAGCTGAAGTCACCACAAGCGTCACGTGCTTCAGTGTATGTATTAAACAAAAACGCTTGTCCCTGCCAATCATTCATTAATTCAGAAACGCACATAATATACAGGATTAATATTTGAATCGACTTATTATTTACAGATACTAGTCCATATAGCAAACTGTAGCATATATTCCATTTTTAAACTGGATTCATAGAGTGCATAGAGGAAATTATGAAGGCATACATGTCAAGAACCGGTTTACCGGTTCTCGGTACCACCGATACTTAAAAACACTGGTACCGTCATGTTTCAGTTGATTTTTTCAGTACCGACTTGGTAGCGAAGTACCAGGTCTTTTGACCACATGCCACAATAACGGCTCATCAATGCTGTGACCCATGCACTCCAAACACCTTCAGGTGAACATCTGCTGCACTGTGCATAAACAAGGTGTGTGTAAAATCATCTGGGCCTCTCAGTGCCAAAGACATCAAAACCTAGAAAAAACATTTTTTTTTAAATGTCTTAAATTACACAAAGTATACAGATTAAGTCACTTTAATTTTAAGCAAGACAAAAGGACATTAATTAGCATTCCTCTCTGGATCATTGAACTTTAGCACAGGTTCTGCTGTCAGAATTTCTTTCAAGGTGTTTCAGCAGGTTTCTTGTTCATGTGACCTTCATTCACCGACATTCATTATTTGTTCCAGTATACTATGAAGTGGTGTAGACTGGGCAGAAAGCTGTGGTATGAACTTTGCCAGGTATGTAACCATACCAAGAAAGAGTTTGACAAAATTTTTGTTATGTGGTCTTTCCATATTTTCAATCACGGTTGTTATCTTAGGGTCAGGCGACCTCAGAGATGACATCCCCCAGAAAGGTTAGTGATTTCATTCCAAATTCACATTTCTCTTTGTTGAGCTTCAGATTGACTTTACGAGACGCTTCAAGTACCTCTAGAAGTCGGGTGTCGTGCTCCTCTTTTGCCTTTGTATGTTTCCGTAGATCATTCTGATGGTTTTGTGATATACCTCTAGGACTGAGAGTATGCCGTATGGGAACGTCAGAAACCTGCATCTGCTCCCAGTGGTGTTGAAGGTGCAGAGTCTTGAAGATGCGTCAACCAGCTTCATCTGCCAGAATCCTGTAGAAGCATCCAACTTGCTAAACCATTTTGCCCCTGCAAACTGTGACATGATGACTGCACAATGGTTTGAATGTGAGTTTCCACATGCATATTTATTTGAATCAGATCAGAACTTTTTTAGATTTACTGTAGGCTTTTTTGAGAGCGTGCACTGTTTTCTCTTTTTGGTCTTTTTTGGATCTTGCTCTCACAG
The DNA here is from genome assembly GCF_018831695.1 of Puntigrus tetrazona. Classification (NCBI taxonomy): domain Eukaryota; kingdom Metazoa; phylum Chordata; class Actinopteri; order Cypriniformes; family Cyprinidae; genus Puntigrus; species Puntigrus tetrazona. The sequence continues at coordinate 162,525 of NW_025048397.1, read as the reverse complement.
CAGTCTCTCTTTTGCTGAATTGTCTGGAATTCAACATACTGTTTTATCAGAAATTCGAAAGTTGCCAAAGTCACAGGTTTTGCTCCTAATATGAAGCTCTGCTAAATATCGATCAAAACTTTTGCCCCCTTTTTAATTGCAAGAGAATAATTTTTTTCTTTCATATGTGACATTTTGTTTCAGCACAAAATACTCTTCAAATCGGGCCATGGTGTTTTGCTACTCATCCTCTGGTATTTGGAAGTTGTTGTAAATGTCAAGTGCATCATCTCTGATGACATGTAGCAATACTGATGCTTTTCCTTTTTCGTCATTGCCACCTGCCTCACTTGCATCCAAGTAGATGGTGAAATGTTGCTTGAATTTCTTCCAATATTCTTTCTTCCAAAATTTCCAGTCAGCTGCATACTAGAGGGGTTTGATACTTCTTTCTCGAAGATTCACAGAAGACCTGATTATTGCATGTAAACATGGAAAAAGTACCTTTTAGATCAGATAGGCTCAGTGCTGCACTGCTATATAATGTGTGGCCCTAGTTGGATGTTAGCGACTCTGCATGGAGGAGAAACATGGCACTCCTGCAGTAACCCTCATGTAATGACCACAGAGGTCATCTCTGAACTCTCTGCCTGTTTTGTCGCAGCCATTGATGCTGTTCCTGAACCCTCTCTGATCCATCTACTCCACTTCTGTTTGACCCGATGCACTGATTTGATTCTCAGTGGATTCTTCATCTCCAGCTCGCTGGTCTAAAGCTCCAGCGACTCCTCTATGAGGGTCTTCAGCTCTGCTACATCTGCTGCTGTGGTCATCTGCTCTGTCGTGGGGATCTTCGGCCCTCTCTGCACAACTTCCTGCTTTGTTCGTTTCATGAAATGATTACACAGAGAGCAAAGAAGAGAGATAGAGATTAAGTATTTCCGACAGAAAGACTTTTAATTAGTCAATTATAGGTTTGCTTTAGCATTAAAAGTATATGATGGCCTATCATTGTGCTGCAATCATTGGGCTCCACCTTTTCTCCACGACTGGTCTCATGGTCATGATTTTCATTAATTTATACTTTTGCACTCATTATTATTATTTCTGTACAATAATGTGAAAATTGTAATGTTTTTCTTCTCAACCGTAAACATTTATTTTTGGTACTGCACAACAGAGATGAACCGGTGCTCCAGTCTTCTCCTGTCTTTGTGAGTATGTGTATTCATGTGGGAAGCCCTGCAGACTGTGGTTTGTGTTCTCAGTTCTGTGGATTGAGGTAGACGGCTTGACCTAAATGGCAGCGCCGTAACCCAGTGGGTGAGTGCTAGAATGTCAGCAGGCATTACTCTTACAGGGTCAGATCACAGATCAAGCACCTTCAGAGGCCAACCTGAGCTGCACGGAGCAAATGAAACCCAGAATGAAAGGACTGCCATCGTTGCGGAGTAAACCATTGCAAACAGATGTACATGACACTAATGCCATGGACAACAATGGGTGATTTAAATTAATTAGTTGATTAAATAATGAATTATGGCTTGTTTGAAGACGGTTAAGTGAGATAGCAATCATGCACATGCAGCATTAATACCATCTCTGACGTATGATGTTTTGTTCATTAAAGTTATTTGTGTTTTTCAGAGATAAACACAAGGCTAAATTTGCTTTGATTTTGTTTCTATCCTTTACTCAGCAGTAGATGTATCCTGTTCTTGAGCAAAAATTTTGAGGTTTTTATTTAACGTGTGTAAAAATTTTAGAAACTTTTAATGTCGTATATCGTCTGTGAATGTGTAATTGATTACTAATGTAATGTAAAGTATTTAGCATTTTTGCTAAAAATTATGCCACATGTGCTGCATGATCTGCATTAAAAACAAATTATTTCTTTAAAATGATTAATCATTCTGCCTGACTAGACTATGATTAATGCTGGAAAAACTGTAGTAGAGTTAGCAAAAGCCAGCGGACGTTATTAATTTTCGTTGTGAGAGATGTCAATGCTCTAGTAATAGAATTAAGCTGGATGTAAGGCAGTAATGTGTTATGATGACGTTTGTCTCTTCGTGAAATATGTAGTTCAAGTTGAGCAAAAAATAGGGTGGTGTCAACACAAATGGATTAAAATTCACATTCAAAGGGATTTATCAGTCCTGAAAGCCATTTTAAAACCGGAAATTGCATTTGCCGGGTGATATCATAGAAAGGCAGATATATATTTGACACTTTGGTACTGTTCAAAGACCTATTGAACTGCCCTGCTGTCTACTTCCTAGCGGCTGCCTTCATAGTGCAGTAGATCATAAGCGACATAAATGACATACTGAACTGTACAACTGTAAGCGGCACACAGATGAAATGACTACATCAGTACACAATGCTGTTGAAAGAGACAACTCACTTCCAAAGAGAATCACTCCTCCCAGGGCATGTAAGAGAGTGCATAGTCATTTTTTTTTGAACGGTTTGTGGGTATTTTCCAAATAATCCCTATGCCCTTGTTAGTGGGTTAGTTAGTAGTTATGTAATTTCCTCATTATCCTCAGCTTGGATGATCCTGTGAAAATGCAGCATGATGTCTGTCATAAATGTATTTTTATTGTTGTTAGCAGAACTGTTGCAAATAAATATATATTTTTTTAATGCTTGTGTTACACAGTGAAACTGTTGACGCACACCTTCAAGTATGGGTTTCTGCAGCAAGGTAATGGGAATTACCTCATTGGGGCGTTTTTACACCATGTTACCTGATTGGTTGACGTCATAGTCATGCATTTGGTCCCAGACATGTTTCAAGTGTCTGCATTTGGCAACTGGAAAACATAAATGGGAAAGTCACCATTCAAGTCGGCGATGAACACACAAAGAGAGTTCATGAGGATGGAGAATAGTTGAAAAAATACGCCAAGCTATGCTCTTCTTTATAATTTCACTCATGCACCAGAAAGGCTTGATTAAGTGATATTATGGATGAAACGCAAGGGCTAAGTAGGCATGAGCAAGCTGCAGTGGTTTTAAGACTTATTGACAAAGACCTCTCTGAACATGAATCATTCATTGGATTTTATCAGACTGAGAAAATATGACCCTTCTTTTAAAGACTGCACTGATGAGTCTTAAGGCCATGCACACGGAGTCAAAAATTTTCATCTGACATTTTTGCGCGTTAAAAATAAATACGACTTCAATGTGTCAATCAGGTCTACACACTGCTTTTAAATCTTTTGTGCGTCATTTAAAATTGTGATGGGTTTGATAGCAAGCATTTTGAGGCTCCCTACAAGCGCACGCTAAAATCCATAATGGCATCTGATTAGTTCATCCATATTTGTCTCACAGCACTTTAAAGATTTTTGCACACTGAGTTCACAGACATTGCGGGTGGTCTTTGTGATATATGGCTGCAGTATTACTAGCAAAGAATGAAACAGATTCACTGACATCCTGAAGCAAACTTTTAAGTGTCCTCAAAATCCAACTTCTCCTTAAAAAGGAGAAGGAAAACTTTCCTTTTTCTCTATATATTTTAAGATTGGATGGACCCAGTATTTCCTCTTTCTTTTTTCTCTTTTTAAAGAGTGTGTGCAACAAAATGTAACACTTTATTTTGGTCCACTTTTGACATCGTTTTGAAAATGAAAATTTGCAATAAGCGTTGGACTCAGTGTGCAATGTTTCATATGAATATGAAAAACTAATATGGAAACGTATAATGTTAATGTGCAAGGACCTTTTTATCTTGTCTGTACTAGCATGTTCATCAAAGAAGACCTGACATTTATTTGTCATTATAATGGTTTTGAGAACAAGTACAGAACTCAGATCATGTTGTATGTTGACAAGACAAGCAAGTTTTGATCAACTGTTATCCACCCTGTTCTCATATAAATATGTAACACTCTATTTATGTACCTTACTGCATGTTTTGCCACACTTTCAAAGAGAAATGTCCACTGAGTGGCGCTAAATACTGGTTCAATATGTGAACCTTGGCATGTTTTTTATTATGTTGACATACACTATATTGCAAAAAGTATTCGCTCACCCATCTAAATAATCAGACTCAGGTGATCCAATCACTTCCATGGCCACAGGTGTTTAAAATCAAGCACCTAGGAATGCAGACTGTTTTTTCAAACATTTGTGAAAGAATGGGTCACTCTCAGGTGCTCAGTGAACTCCAGCGTGGAACTGTGATAGGATGCCACCTGTGCAACAAATCCAGTCGTGAAATTCCACGTAAACCTGATGGAGCAGGGTCAGTAGATGCTGAGGCTCATAGTGCAAAAAAGTCGGCAACTTTCTGCAGAGTCAGCCGCTACAGACCTCTAAACTTCATGTGGCCTTCAGATTAGTGCACAGGGAGCTCCATGGAATGGGTTTTCATGGCCGAGCAGCTGCAGCCATACATCACCAAGTGCAATGTAAAGCGTTGGATGCAGTGGTGTAAAGCATGAATCGTACTTGTCCTTCTAGCAATCTGATGGACGAGTCTGGGTTTGGCGGTTGCCAGGAGAACGGTACTTGTCTGACTGCATTGTGCCAAGTGTAAAGTTTAGTGGAGGGAGGATTATGGTGTGGGGTCATTTTTTGGAGCTGGGCTTGGCCCCTTAGTTCCAGTGAAAGGAACTCTGAATGCTTTAGCACACCAAGACATTTTGGACAATTCCATGCTCTCAACTTTGTGGGAACAGTTTGAAGCTGGCCCCTTCCTCTTCCAACATGACTGTGGACCAGTGCACAAAGTCTGGTGTGGATGAACTTGATGAGCTCAACCCGATAGAACACCTTTGGGATGAATTAGAGAGTAGACTGAGAGCCAGGCCTTCTCGTCCAACATCAGCGTGTGACCTCACAAATGCTCTTCTGGAAGAATGGTCAAAAATTCCAATAAACACAGTCGTAAACCTTGTGCTGCAAAGAGTGGACAGATGTCGTATTGAACCCTATGGATTAGCAATGGAATGTCACTTAAGTTCATATGCGTGCCAAGGCAAGTGAGTAAATACTTTTTGACAATATAGTGTAGGTATGTATTTGCAGAGTTTTTTTTTTTTAATGCAACCATGTCATTTCAAGTTCCTTTTACACAGATTTAAACTGTTTTGTCAAACCATAATAACACAGGATTCTATCTGGAGCTCCAGTCGTGATACTCTCCGTGAGCTCCCGAGCAAACTTACAGTCTATGAAAACCCATAGATATGAAGCTGGTTATGTGTGATGCCAGAGTTCAAAAGAATCAGTTTTTAAATATCCCAGAATATTAATATAGTTTTGAAGTTATGATGAAAGACACTCTTTTTTTCGAAAAAATAATAAAGAATGAGTTACATATACAGACACACCAGATACAGTTTTTTTGAAAGGCATCATCTTCCTGTGTCCAGCATGTGGCAGAATTAAATGATTTATTATAAATCCTCTACAATATGCCCATGAAGTGTACACTATAGTATCATAAAGCTCTATGTTCTATTCAGTGCAGCACTATACACAAGCTTCCCATGTTGATGTGCTACAAATGCTCTTTGAAAAATGCTGTCTCTTCAGCTGTCATGTTTTGGCAGAGTTCTGTGCATCACTGTGAATGCTAGAAGAATATTCTGCATTGTGGAATATCAATTCCAAATGACAAACCCCCCATTGATCTCCCAGTGAGGATTCAATAGCCAGGAAAACAGTGGAAGAGAATGAACACTGATCGAGCACAGTTCTGTTCGCTCCACACCCTCATACACCATCCTCCCGTTTGCTTCTAGCCAGTCATGTCTCTCACAATGTCAAAAGAGAGCGTGTTCATTTGGAAAGCATACCGTTCCCCCCATGAAGTAAAGGAGAAGGAGCTCTTCCCGTCTCTGCTTTGAGCAATCACTTGAGGATACTCCGGTGTGATAATAATTCATAATGACAGTGAGGAGCTCCATCTCCAATCAGAGACCCCCAAAGCCCTGATGTGGATGACTCAGCCATGCACTGCTTCACCTGAACAGAGCCACAGAGCCCCCGGTGTGCCAGACACACAGCTGATTACCTCCAAAGCACTCTCAACAAAAGTGGACTCTGAATTCTAAAACAAAAAAGGGTGTTTTTGAAATAATAGTTTTTTGAAAGTCTCTTATGCTATCCACTTCTGCAATTATTTGTTTCAAATACAGTACAGTATCTTGTGAACCATTGTAACAGTTTACATTGTAATATATTTTAAATAGTCGTTTATTCCTGTGTGTCACATTCTGATTCTGTTTTTAATCATTGGGTTTCCTTGTTTCAATGGTTGCTACTTAGTATCACATTTGACATGCTGAGTTAACAATTTACCTTTGTATTTATATGTTCTGTTTCCATGGTTGCTGGTTTATTTCCTCCATGCTTTAAGGTTTGATTATGTAATAAAGGTGCTAATAGATCCTCCTCCTTCTCCTTGTCTGCCTATAGCTGTAACAGAACAGTGGGCGCAGAAATGAAGAATGGATCTAGACATCTGTCTCCTCTTCACCCCTCCTCAGAACCAGATCACAGAATGATCCCAAGAAACACACCAGAGACTTCGGTAACGCTTTAGAACACTTGTTAACTATTAACTATGACTTTTCCCTCAATTAATTTGTAATTTACTGCTTATTTATAGTGTGGTAGTTGTTAGGTTTAGGTTTTTGGTAGGATTAGGGGTGTAGAACAAGGTCATGTAAATAAGGCATTAACATGTGTTTAATTATAACTAATAAATAGCTAATATTCTAGTAAACATAAAATAACGTGTTACAGAGACTTTGTGATTTAGTTTGTGGCTCTCCACCTCCACAGTTGGTCGGCCCCCTGTAGTCGGCAGCCATTTCTCCTCTATGGTTCCTATCTTCATTCCTTCCACCGTGGCCCATCATCACGTCTGTGTGTGATTATTAGTAATGTATCCCTTGTTTAGTTCAGCGTCTAAGTCCTGTGTCTTGCCTTGATTTCTTTTGATTAGGCACAACATCTAGGAAATGCTTCGCTCAGTTATTTGCTCATGTATTTGTTATGTTGCTATAGGCACGTATTGCTATGTTTGTATTACAATGCTCCCGATACATATTGCACTGGATCATAATTCAAATATCTGGGGTGTGTCGCTAAAAGTTAATGCTCTATAGTATAATATTGAAGATATCCCCTACACTAAACCCAACTCTGACCCTACCTGGTCAGTGTACAAGCCTATAGTGTTCATACCAGCTGCAGCGGTTTGTATGTATAATACATTTTTGGAGTTTTGCAGATATGTAGGTAGAGGCACGTACTTCCAAAGAGCCTATAGGTTGTAATTTGTGATGGTATCAACAATGTAGATAACTGCTTTTAAAATTTGTGTCAGTCAGTAACTGGCAGCAACTATATAGATAAATGTAGCTCTGTAATTAAATTCTACAATCTACTCTACAAACCAACTGCACAAGAATTAGTAGTACAAAAAGTTAACTGTATACCCTTCAGCTTCACAAAAAAGAATATATCTGACCTTCAGACTATGTGAAACATTCAGACAAGTTTTTGTCAATTAAACTTTGTTTTTCTAGTTGGCTACTGAAGTTGTCTTATTTTTTTTATGCCAAAGCAATAAACCACAGAGAGTCTTTAAGTTTATTTCACTTGGCCTTTTAACATCAGACTTTAAACAGACCTGAAGAATGCTTTATGATCATTAAGATCATAACTCATAATTAAACCTATTGGTCACACATAATTTTAGGTGCCCTTGACCTTTTAATACAATGTAATGTACTAAAGTGCTTGCATTTAATTAAAATGTAACACATGTACACCTAACTGTAACCCAAACCTTACCCTGCAACTCTTTTAACCCTACTGTTACTTTTCAAGAAGAACATTTAAATCCAGTAACATACATAGTATTGAAAGCCACCTAATAAATACACATTTCTTGAGTTTTTGAGTAATATTATCATATTGCAATCGTAAGAAATATTCCATGATAACCATAATAAATGCATCACTGGCTGTATTTAACACAGTTTTGGGATTGTGTACAGCATTGCCATACTGTCATCGAGAAATTGCTGTTGTTCCATGTGCTCTGAAAAAGCAGGTCCTGCAATTTTTCATTGTCAACCAGAAGGCCATGGAAGCGCATCATTGTGATCACAAACAGAGCTGGCCTGAGTTGCAAACAAAAGCAGATGTCAAAAGATCATTCAACACAGCAAAGCCCTCAACAATGGTGGCCTTGTGCACGGGATTCCACTGGAAGAATCCACCGAGGACCCCATGTGAAACACCAGGATGAAAAGTTTTTTAGCTATTTGTCCCTGAGGCCCGGGCGGGCAGAGTTTAGTCTAGCATGAGACAGCAGAGGGTGAGCACCCCAGTTTTCACACACTAAAGGTGCTGAGGGGCACTAAAGCACTAAGCCGAAGATTGCGGAGGTGGAAGCCATCACGCACACGGTATGTTCAAGACCAGCTACCGACATGAGGTGCGCAAGGAGAAGTACGAGCGCTCCGATGTCTACGAGGAGCCCAGCAGCCCAGAGGCAGGGCCCTCGATAGCCCACGTCCAGGGCTGGGAGAGCCTCCAGGACCTGAACAGCCGCTTCGCACGTTACATCAACCGGGCGCGAGTGCTGGAGCAGCGCAATGCTGTGTTTCGCAAACAGCTGGAGACTCTGCAGCGCATGGAAGAGGTTCCAGGGCTGGAGGAGGCCTTCAGCGAGCAGATCAGTGTCAACAGACAGCGCATCAGGGAGCTGCTATCGGATCGAGCCAAGTTGGAGAGAGAGCTCAAAGATGCAGAGCGCATGCTAAATGAGTACAACAGCAGGTCAGACAACGCCACAGTATGAGGTCGAGCTTAACCGTTAACATCTTAACCAGAGAGCAGGGTGGCCTAGATAATGCAAACATGCAGCCATAGTGGCATTAAATAAACATTATTAATAAGACATTATTTAAACAGAAATGATTTAAGGTTACACTCTATGTTGATTGTCCAGTTTAGACATTCTACTAACTATGAGTAACTTTGTACCTGCATGTCAACTACACATCAACAAATTTTTACTCATTAGCATCTATTGACTCTCATTGTAGACTGTTAGGGTAGGTTTACAATTAGTACAATAAGTTGACATACGTTTGCAAAGTCAGTATGTTGTGGACCCATCAAAATAAAGTGTTAGAAAATATTAAGCAGACAGTCTGCTAACACCGTGATTTTGCCAAGTAAAATATTTTTTGTTGATTCTGGACCAACATTACTGCCCAAAAATATAAACTTATCCCAATCCTTACCCCTAAACCTAACCATACCCAAAATGTATTCCTAAAATCAGTGGGAAATGAAAGCTGATTTATAGGGGTGTAGAAGCACCTAACCTTGAGCCTAAGCCGAAAACTTGTACTTGGTTAAATGACGCTCACCTAATACGCTAATGACTGCTAGTTAACATGTAGTTGCAAAGTTGCTTACTGTTGGCAGAATGTCTAAAGTGGACTATCAATACAGTTAGCATATTCAATAATCTACTTTAACAGTAAGAAGGATGCTAAGAAGTACAATTTAGGGGCTGGTTTACCTGAAATGCCATATTAAAAAAAACACAGATCATTTCACAGGCAATTGACATAGAATGTAAAACCTTTCTGATTGTGGTAGTTCACGAGTTGCGACATGTTCCTAGATCAACATATTTTTTTGACCCTGGAACAATATTTTAATCCAAAGATTTAGTCTTGAACAAATCTCTACATAGATGCTCATCAAGAAATACGTTGAACTCAGCAAAATCAGGTTCTGAGGTAGGTCACAAGCTACTAAATTCTGAATTTCTAGGATGCGATTCCACTAACCTCTAAAACCTTAACTTAAATCCTGTAATTAGTTCTTTCTTGAAGGTGCTCAATGATGCAGTGAGATCAAAGCAACACAGAGCAGATCGATAACGCACCCTATAACTAATGGTTGCAAAGAGCCTTGAAATGAAAACCTTGAACATGCAAGAAGAACTGTGCTTGAAACACTCTTTATTGTCCACAGATACAGAAATGAATGTGAATATCAAGAGCAGCTGCGGCAAACGCTGGAACAGCTCAATAAGGTACAAATAAACTAGCGTTTCTCGACCTGCAGTTTCTCAGACGGTTATAAAAATAATCCACAAGAGATGATGCTCTTCAGGAACTTAACCACAGGCAAGAGCTGCTTTTAGGCTCAGCACCAGTGCTAAAATCAACATAACACAGACTCAAGGACTTGTCATTCTTTTAGAAATTCAATACTATAAACTGCTCCAGGCTTTTTGTACTTTAAGCTGCTACTTTTGGCAGAAATATACAGCAAGTCCTTTCTAATTCAAACGCTTCTAGCTGATCCTAAGCTTAAAGGTGTGTGTTGGTACAATTAGTTTTGTTACACTATGCATTCTCAGAAAAAATCAAACAAGGTGCTATAGCTAACAGTTGTTTCAAAAATGTCATCTACAGTCTTTTGTTGTTGTTTTGAGCATGTTAGTGAAACAGTTAGCTACCCAGGTAATAACACACTTTATTACCACAGATATTTAACAGATAGTTAACTGTGTCCCTCCCCCTGAGTTATGGGCACTGCTAGCATGATCACAAATGCATGAACACTTATGCTGCCGGCAGGCATCTGCGTTGAATCACGTACTGTATGATTCTGGTTTAAGATCAACCCTTACTTGTGGTGAAGTCTCTAATGCATATCCTGGAGTGCTTCTTTGCTTTAAAATCCACCAGTGTTTATCTGCTCGAGTGCAATGTAATGGGGCTAGCAGGAGCCAGAGAAAGGAAAATGCATCGCCACTGATCGCTTTTCCAGAGAAAGTCTATCACAGCCACACAATTATGAGTCAATTTGCTGTTGTGTTCACAGGAAGCCGACACGGTTCTATTGAGAAACCTTGAGTATCAAATCCAGCTGCAGTTCCTGCAAGATGACGTCAACGCCACCAAAGAGAGGCACAAAAAGGTAGGAGGCGAACACAACTCCTATTTTCTATCTTTTCGAGTAGCCCTCTCGAAAGCTCTTGTGCGAAATTGTCATCTGGTGGCAGAAGTGTACAGTGAATGGCAAACCATAGTAAACCCCACTTACTAAAAGCATTCGACACAAATGATGTTTTAAAGCCTACACCTTTGAAGGCTTCTTGTGTAGGATTCGAAAAATTGAAAAAGAACCGAAATGGACAGCAATTACACTTTTACAAAAGATCACAGCATCTCCCTCGCACACGTTGTTCTTTTTGCTAACAATGATTTGATTTTTGAACAAATTAGTTGAATGAATGATTCAGTGACTCACTTACTAACTGAATGAATCAGCAACTCAAATGAATTTCTCGAATCTCAGTGACTCACTCATTAACAGTCATTTGCTGCCATTTGCTTGCAAGTTTAATTTCACATGCATTATATACAAACACATACAGATGCAATATATATTTTGTATATATATATTTGTATGTATATATTTTATAGTCATACAATGTGTATTATATATATAGATTTAACATATTTGTAACATTTTGTAACTTTATTTTTGTTTGAAATACTTAAATACTTTTCATACTTAAGTAGAATAAATATCACATACTTTTACACAAAGTTTTACTCAAGTCATTTTCTAGTAAGGTATTTGTACTTTTACCCAAGTGTGGCTTTCAGGTATTTAATCCAGCACTGATCACTAGTCTATTGGCTGTGTATTAGCACTTATAAAGCACATATTAATTCCTTATTCTGTATGACTACATCCCTTAGTCGTGCCCCATACCTAAACATTGACTACTAACTATGAATAGACAGCAAATTACTTTCTTGAGTTAAAAAAGCGGGACCCTGTGTTTTCTCATTGAATTTCCTCATATTCCTCATTTTGAGGAATCAGTGTATTATGGATGTTGTTGAGAGGTGGGTTTTTGTGCTGATCTTACATCTGTTCACTCAGATGACAGAATTTGGCACTGGACCATCTTTTAAGTGTGATGTCAGCAGTGTTTTTCGGAGCCGTCACGGTGACAGACCATTGTGTGCTCCTGCATTATGTTTAATCAGCACTGCTGTACATCACATTCAGCGCCTCGAAGCCAGAGGTTTCTCAACAACATGTACATTTTTTCAGAAGCTCGAACAGCAGCCGGAAGCACAAAAACACACTCTCTCAACACGAACACATATATGACCCAGCAGCCATAATATTTCTTTGCCATTTATGTGACTGATGTCTTACTGGTATTACTGTTTAATATAAAAGCATAATTCAGTAGCAACAACAACATCTTTGCCACTAATGGTCGCAAATAATATTTAGACACTTTTAAAGAACTACTGTAGTTGACAAATTAACAAAGAAGTTTCTTCAAGCAATCAAGATGTAGATATTTGTTTGACTAATAATCGGACTTCCTTATGTAACATCTTAACAAGTTTGGGAGGAACTTAGCAGTGCTAGTGCTAGTTGGAAGTACAACTGTATTTTATATTTTATACTAAATCTTTACTACACTTTCTAAGCTTCCGAAAGTAAAGAGACCAAAAGCTACCAGACACTGACAATACTGATGGGGTCTTTAAGGCGACTCTTCGGCTCTGTGGCCGTCAGTGTATCTCTCTTCTGAAGTAGTCATGATGGAAACTGAAGCTGTTCCTCTGTTCACGTCTACCGTAATCTCATGAGGCGCTTGAGAGAACATATGCTTTTTACGCAGTCATGCATACGCCGTCTAAAAGCGCCTGCTCAGTTAATCAATCAGTGTTTACAGAGCGTGAATATTACATATGCGAGGAAAGAGTTAGTGAAATGTGCCTGTGTTTGGATGCTGATCACGACATTACTGTAAGCTTTGCGTGTCGCATTCCTGATAACAACTACTCCTGATCTGAACACGCAGACTACACCTTTGTGCATTATTAACCCCCTAAATCGGTACATTTAAGCAGTGTTTCCCAACCCTGTTCCTGGGTTCATCGTAAGACACGTTGTTTAGATATTTACACAAATGCTAGCATGACAAAACGTATGGTATCTACTAGTTTCAATGTCAAAGATAGCTATGTGAAGAGAGAAAAGGTTAAAGTTTCCACTTTAAGTGTCCCTAATACCTGTGTACTTACATAGTAACTAGATGTGTACAACAGTGTAAGTACACATTGGCATGTAGTATCTACAGCTGTAAGATTTCCGTAACTACACGCATGCAACTAACCTCAAAATGGTATGTGGAAGTGCAAATGTGCAACAGGACATTGTTCACAACATTTTTTGTTTAAAAGTACTCATGTAACATGAATTATATAACTACATTTTGTAACAACAGTATGTATAAGAGCAATGGGTACAGTTTGATCCAGGGGGTGGAGATGTGTGAGGAGTTGGATCTGGAGTTGGTGGAGTTGGTGCAACACTGTAATACCGGTGTAATTACATGATAACTCCTCAGGAACCGTCCGATTAATATAAAGTGTAACATTCAGGTCATTAACATCAGAGTAATTACATGCTAAATCCATAGAATTTGTCTACTTAATCTAAAAGTATACCACTGTCTTTACCAATAAGTGCTGTTAGTCCTGTTACACGTCTGCACTTTCACAGACATTACAGCTATAGATACTCACACTGTGGTTACATACTATGTACACATCTAGATTACTGTGTATGCCAAAATTCAAAAATCTTTTGAAATTATCACTGAATATTTAACCATAGCAAAAAAAATGTTTTTTGATAATTGATAATTAAAAATGAAACAAATATGCTATCGTTTTAGTCTCTAATCTCTTATCCACGAGTGATACATTAATACATTATATGTTATAACACTGCAACTATTCTGTTTTCTGGCATTAGTGATATAATTTACTATTAACTTTTTAAAACCGCTGATCTAGCATCTTTTCTTTGCACTCCAGTCAGATGTAGTTTATATAATTATCTATATTTAACCGTCTGTAGGGCACAACATTTGACACAATCACGGTGAAGAAAGGAAAGCCTCCTGTAAACTCCTGGTGTGCAGGTCTCCTCTGTAATGAAATTGACCTTTCAACAGTCTCCGCCGCTCATCACGTCCACCTCCATTGATTCCTGTCTCTCGTGTTTATTTTCTCCACAGAACCTCGCCGAAATCCAGACATATCTAAACATCCTGCATCAGATCAACCAGACGATTCCCCTCATGGCGACCACGTCCGTCTCAGAGGTAGGGTGACCTTGTGGCTCTCGGCGCCTCGGGCCCTTGCTGACTCTCTGGGTGTCACATGCAATAAGAATAGTGCTGCGCCGGTGCCAGTGAAATTAACGCAGCGCTCTGAATGTGCCCTGAGTGATCAGTCTCCCTGAGCGATGACACCCTTTATCTTCCTGCTTCTCACCCGAGTGCATGTCTCACATCTGCACTGCGGGGACCTGGAGCAAAGATCACTGCGTTCGTTTGTGCTCCGCTTTTTCGGGATGCCTTTTTTATGTCATTTGTTGTGTTTGTTCATACTTTAAAGGGGTCATGAACTGCCTTCGTTGTTTTCCCCCATTGACTTACAATGTTATTTTTGCATCAAAAACATCATTATTTGAAAGTTAGGCTACAGTCCTGTATGTAACCTCCTCATCAGAACGTTCTATTATCTTAATGCAGTATAGGCATCTTTATCTTTTGGTATCTGCGAAGACCTGCAATCGTCCTCTCGTAAACACTATGTGCTCATATTGGTGGGCGGGGCTAAACAGACAGTGAGACCAGTCGGTGGGCGGTGCTAAACCAGCAGCGCTGTAGAATCAGTGGGCGGGGCTAAACAGGCAGCGCTGTAGAATCAGTGGGCGGGGCTAAACAAGATGTGTATTTGAAGCATCCTCAACCTAGAATTAAACGAGACTGCCTTCATAAGTGGAAAAAAAACAGGAAGTATTATGTTGCTATGCCAACACGTGTTGTGCTCTCACACTACTTAAATGAAGTTATTTATAAATTTGCAAAGTAATTTAAAAAAATGCTTTTATTGTTTTATTTTATTCAGTGTTTGAGGAGCTGTAGCGTATGTACAACAGACATCTGGATATCCTTTTTTAATGCATTTTTACCAATAATTTGATGATATAAAAACATGCCGTGTCGTTGTGGTAAATTGGGTCTGTTTTGCTCAAAATGTAAGTGGCCATACTGAGATGATTTGGCTTCAATTTTGCTATAGTGGAAGGAAGCGGAGACGTGTCATCTATCCTTTTAACAGTCTATGAACACAGCTGCTGTAGAATCAGTGGGCGGGGCTAAACAGGCAGCAAGCTAGAATTTCAGGGTGTGGCTAATCAAGGCTACACAGGCATGAATGTGGAACTGGTTAGCAGAACTACACAGGCAGTGATCGGTGAGGAGGCGGAGCTTAGCCACACTCTTACATCACAGTGTGGCACATTCCACAAGCTGTGGTCTTTGCAGATTGGCTTCATTATAAGCTGTTTTTAGACTAACCAGAATTTTTGGGTTCTGAAACTTACCGGAAGTTTTTAAGCGCAATGTAGTTTGGTCTCTCAGTTCATGACCCAATAGTGAAGCAGCAAAAATACATGGAAATGTATTTAAAATTATAATACAAAATAAAAAAAAATTCAAATACAGTATTTTTTACTGTATACAAAATACAGGTGAAAATAGTTCATCCGATGCGAGTATCCCTCTAGGCTGACATCTTTCAGACTAATACAATCAGTTAAATTAAAAAATATCCTGCCTCTTCTCAGTTTTATAATGTAGGTAGTGAAAAACGTGAACAAATACCATCATAAAACATGTCCCACACAGCTCCAGAGGGTTAATAAAAGTCTTCTGAAGTGAATTGATGTGTTTAAGAAAAATATCCATATTTAAAAACCTCATAACACTTAACATATGCACTGCAATTAAATGAACAATTGTTTGCTCTACAATATTTACTTAAAGTGTGCTGAAAATCGCTTAAAAATATATAGTACTATACTGCCTTGCAATAGTTACAAAGAAGGTATTTTCCGAGGAAAGAGTGAGTGGCGCATGCCTTTGCAGTGCTCAAATGGGTTGCCAAGGCTCTGCTATCTGGTTGCTAAGGTGTTTGAGTGGTTTTTTGAGCGTTGATGTGCAGCTGCTATGATTTATGAACGCTTGTTTACTGGCCCAAGTCAAAAGGTCCCTCTTTCTTTGTGAGTCTGTGGAATTGTTTTGACCGTTTCATAGCCTGACAGGTGAAAGTCTGCTTAGGAACAAAACAGAAACATTTGAAGGTATGGTTCATTCACATTCTGCTGCACAAATGGAAATATAGGCCTAATAACTGTATTTATAACTATAGTAGCACCTGCATCAACATGGCACAGTAATCAAGCTGGATTTTAAACAATGAAACATGCCGTTTTATTTCTCGATTTGAAAACGTTATCCTTTAGCTCTTTATTTTTAATCAACACTTATTAAGTCGTGCATATGGACGTCTTCTCCCAGAAAAGACTGTTTGACTCTCAGCGTCCGCGGCCCTTTTAGAGAAGTCACTGCCTGGATTTGATCTCATCTTACAGTCATGTGAATCCAAGTGAAACATGCCGGTCCGATAGTTGATCATAAGTGCTGTCTTCTCGCAGGACCAGGAGCGTCTGCTCGCTCAGAGGCGCGTGCCAGCGCCTGCGCAGTCAGCTGGAG
This sequence comes from Puntigrus tetrazona, assembly GCF_018831695.1. Lineage (NCBI taxonomy): Eukaryota > Metazoa > Chordata > Actinopteri > Cypriniformes > Cyprinidae > Puntigrus > Puntigrus tetrazona. The sequence goes on along the minus strand of NW_025048397.1, from coordinate 145,862 downwards.
GAGTACAAGAGCGCCCTCTGCCAGCTCCAGGCGCAGAAACAGAGACTGCAGACCGAGGTGATCAGCCCAAATCACCATATTAATGAAGACGAGAGAAAATGAGCTGGCTTTGCTTCAGGCTGTAACTAGTAAACGGAGACCAAACACTTTACAACTGCATACCAAAATGTTACGTTACGATTTGGCTTAGGTCAGACAATATGCAATTGTTAACACATACTGAATATAAAAAAATGCAATTATCTCTGTAAAAGCTCGTCCACTGTTAGCAGCATCGTTAAACATGTACACTATGTACGCTTGTAAGTCAGTAAGCATCATTTTACTTTTATTCTTCAAGGATGCATTATATTGATCAAGATTGACAGTAAAAGCATTTAAAAGTATTTGTATTGCAAGTAGACGCTGTTCTTTTGAACTTTCCACAGTTGATATTAATCAGAAATCTTTCTCCAAATCAGCGTATTAGAACATTTAGTGTAACGCTGATGACTGGAGTAATGATGCTGAACATTCAGCTTTGATCACAGTGTAACAGATCCATAGAAACCAGTTGTTTGAAGCTGTAATGGTATAATGTACTGTATATGCGTAACATGTTTGTTCTTCTAGACCGCTGTGTTGGAACAGACCATCAAGACCACACAAGAGAGCTACGACGACGACGAGATCCAGCTTTACAACGAACAAATCGAGACCCACAGGAAGGAGATCGAAGAGGCCGAGAGGTCACTGGAGAAATACACCAACGACTGTCGACAGCTGGCCATGTACCAGACCTCTCTGGAGAACGAGCTGGAGCGGTACAAGAGAATCATCGAGAACGAAGACAACAGGTGAGACCGTGAGGGGTACTGTATGTAGCCCCTATATACCGTATATTGAACTTGTGATTAAAGTGTAATACTATTATTTTAATATGACAATGAAAAACCCCTGTTTATCTTCACTGTTCTGGACAATAGATATGTTAATATGAATTAAAATGTCATTCTTATTTGGTTTGGGCTCTTGCTGCCACAAAGTGGCAGTATAACTTCATAGTCAGTAAACTCTAATATACCCAGCTTGTTTTTTTCTTCTTTAGCCACTGCATTTCAATTCTTCACAGATATGTAGGCATAAATGTATTCCAGCGTTATTCATTAATACGATAGCTTTTTGCATGAATAATATTTAACATTGTTTTCTCTGAAACCTTTCTTTAATAATTTTGTTTTCTTTTTCCCTCTCACTATCACAGACTGAACTCAGCGATAATTGGGACACCCATTACTTTGCTCACAACCAATTATAAATACAGCCATAGTCCCAGCATAACCATGAAAGGAAAAGGTGAGCGTCTGGGCTGGGGGTGGGCTGTTATGTAACATGACTGCATCATTGTGATAGTCTTAAAAGGCAACAAATCAGCAGCCAGCAGCTGCCAGCCAGAAGGAAGATTTACGCCCACTCAGCTGTCAATCATGCCCACTCGTCTCGCTCAGTCCCTCTACAGCTACTTGAATGTAGAAACATTATAAAATTGCCTTTAAGATCCTTGCATTGGCCTGTTAACAATGATAAATGACTGTGACCTTTATGTCTGCGCTCATGGAACCGTAGCGAGTAACTGCTGTTTGTTGAGAGCCACAAAACGTTTCCTGAGAAGAAAAAAAATGGTTTAGGTTTGTCAAGTAGATTAAATAATAATCTTGTTAAGTAAATACTGGTAATAAAGTTTATATTAGGTGGCCTTGACTACTATGTGCTTAAATTTCACAAATTTTGTACATACATGTTTTTACATTGAACTTGTATTTATAAAAATGCCTATATGTAATTACATTTGTAATTAATTTCTGTAATTATATTTATAATTACATTGTTGACCAATCCCTGACACCTTAACCCACCCTTAAAGCTACCCCTACCACCAATCATGTCCCTAACCTTACCCGTATTCACCTCAATAGTGAATATTCCCCTCTCAGTGAGGTACTTCACCTGATCTGCCATCATAGATGTGAGAGGGGGCTAGTGAAATTAAATCACTTGGGAATTCAGAGGGCCAAGCTTAAAAATCATTAGGGATTCACTGAAATATGAATTCTTTGCCGAAACCGAACAAAATGAAAACTGGGCCGAAGGCCAAAAACAGTTTTTATGTTTGACGCACGTATCGCATTGCCACATTTCTTTAAAAAAAAATGTTGCAACTGATGAGTAACACAGTTTCTCTCGCTGTTGGTTTTTGTGTCCTTCTCAGACAGGTTTAAATGCTTTGCACTAGAGACATGTTTAACTGCATTAGCTCGCCTCTATTTGATTGTGTCACATCATTGAGACCCACCTTATGTTTAGTGTAGGTCGACTGTATGCATACGAGGCCCTGTCCCAAATGGCACCAAGTCCACACCGTTACGATGTAGTGCTGCTTTGACTGCTGGGTTAAAGTCTGCTGCAAGCTTGCCTTACCGCAGTTTTGTCAGAAATGCACCATAGTCATTTTTGCCTGACCCTAAGATTATACCCAAATCATTTATGTCAATTATCTGTTTTTAGATATCACCCAAGTCATCCAAGACATCACCAGCGTAAAACCTCGTCAGAAGTACTTGGCTAAGAAAGTTATTAAAAAGAAAGAGATCACATCCAAAGGAGCTGGAGCACTCAAGGAGAAGCAAGCAGAAGAATATGAAGAGGAAGTACTAAAGGAGCAGCAGGGGCTGGGAAATGAGGAGCATGCTCCTCGTGAGGATGTGCCTGATGGCGCCCAGATCAGCAAAGCCTTCGACACGCTCTGTAACATCATACGCGGCCGCATGAAGCGGTGCGGAGACCAGAGCCCATCGCTGACTTCTTCACCAAGGGACGTTATGTACTAGTGACAGGCGACTCTAGCTACCTGGACCCCTGCTTCTTTTCAACCACTCCTTCTGCCAGTCACATCTACGTCACCATCCAAGATGGCATGAATCCTTATGATCCGTACTGGAGAGGTACACCCTCACCTGGACCAACACCCTTAACCCCTTCCACACCTTCAGATCCAGAAAGGAAAAAAGAGGATGGAGAGAGGAAGAAGGGTGGAAACGGGGAGAGGGAAAAGTCCAAAAATGGAGAACCTCATCCAAAGACGAAAGAACCAGAACCGAGCCCCAGTCCACCGCCAGGCCCCCCTCCAGGTCCCAGGCAGCCCTCACCCCAACGTGGAGGCAAGAGCAAGAACCCGGACGACCTCGGCAGCTTCCGAAACCCTCCTCCCATGCCATCGCCCAGTTCCATTCCCCCTGATTCCATGACTTACGAGAAGGTAGAAGTAGTGGAGTCGGTGGAGAAGATCTCACCTGATAAAAAAGTGAAGGGCTACGAAGAGACAACCACAGTGGTGGAGACCATGATCGAGAAGACCAGCAGAAGGAAACACGCCGATAGGTCTTCTTGAGACCACTCAAACATTCCGCACTCTCTATCCATTCCTGCCTCGGAGCTGCTTTAGGTTTTGCCTCATGCCTGCTGTTGACGAGATTCCTTTTAACTTCCTGCACCACTGCCTTTGGCCTTTACTGTCTGAAAACTTGGGAAGCCAAAAATAAAACGCCCCATATTCTCCCTTCACACAAAAACAAATTTGGTAACTAAGAACCTTGATACAGAAAACTTTAACTGCCAGTCTTAATTGGATTCACAGGCTCTATTCCAAAACCTAGAGAGCCTTCTAGGCACCATCCTTACTGAAACTAAACTTTTAAGTGACTTATTTGGAACATTCTTCTTGAAGCTACTCACAAAGTGCACAGGGGCATCTCTGTTCAACAAATGGTTTCGAAAGAGTTTGGTGTTACCATGTTGCTAAGCTAACAAAGTATGTTCAAAAATATATAAAAACAGAGAGCATAATAGTGGTACATTTTCAGTTTTATATTTCATATTCTGCATTTCTCTTGCTTCGTCTGCCATCTCGGATGGATATTTTTACTCTAGGATTGCCTTCTCTGCAAAAGATACTTGCATTGCTGCCTTAGAATTTTTCCACATCTCGGTATCGTTGGAGGCTGTGAATCTAAAGCTGCCTACCTTCTGGAACACCCTTGTCATCGGGAGTATGCTTATGATGCCTTAAAATGCTGCCTAGGTCGGCAGTTCCCTAGGTTGTGGAATAGAGCCATACAGCCACCCCAATTAACATGTACAGTATCACCCTCTCTCGCCCTTACTCTCAGGTCAAACCAAAGCAAATGTTTAGTTTTATTTGCTACCATTTTGTTCAAATTAGGACACCAGCATTGGCCACCACAGTCTTGATGTGTAACTGCGACACAAATAAACATCAAAACCAAAAAATTCCAATTTGTGTTGTCTGTGTGTCGTCACATTACACTACCTGTAGTGCTTTATTTGTAAATTGCGGAACAAACCTAGGTGAGCAATCCATCAAGAGATCAGAGGGAGGAGGAGTTAACTGAGTATCTGCTCAATCACGTTGGTGGACCAACTTAAGTTGCTTTTATAGCGTGCACAGTCATACTTGAGACATGGGACAAAACAGGTCCAGCAACTGCTATTAGATGCATTTTTAAATGTTACGAGGGATTAATAATAGAATATATTGAACACAATACATTTTTGTCTTATTATACCAAATCTTATTGTCCAGAGAGAAGGGTCTAATCATTCATATAATAAAAATGTTTTTTGATGATGAAAACGATTTTGTTTTAATGAAAAGCAACACTTATATCAAAGCAAGGTTGTTTTTCAGAGACACATGCATGTTTCATAAGGTCTCAAAGTTGTGTCCCCACTTTTTGTCAACGCCGTGAGACATTCACTAAACTAATAAAGGTAATATTCTAAAGGACCCCCTTGCCAAAAGTCCACCTCTGCAGAATACATCAGTGTCAGGCGGCTCTGCTAAGATTTATAGTTTTTGAATATTTTAAATCCTAACGCTAATATTTCCTCAAGCTGGTTTCATTAGCATCTAGCATCAACAGAAAAAAAATTAAATGGCTACTACATTTGTTTTGTGAAAAAATGGCACCGTCAGGTGTCACCGCCACAAGATTAATTTCTCATGATATATAGAAAATACCTAAACGTGACTGTTGAATAAAAGCTTTATAAACAATAACTTACTCAATTTTTGTTGTGTTTGCTTTAATACAGCGATTGATTTAACATACTGATATTTTTACTGAAGTTCAGGTTTTCATTGCCACTCTCAGATTTATCAGCTCCATCAGATGAATATTTTGATCATTTTTTATTCTGATATTTTCATCGTTGGTCGCATATAAACGTGAAATACGTCTGCTGACACGGCAGTGCATTTTGAAAGGTTAAAAAGCATCCTGAATGTTGTTACAGATAAAGTTGAAATTCAAGGTAAAAAGCACATTTTTAATAAAAAGAAAAGTTGGTTGAATCAAAGCATCTCTCAGTAGCTGTTCATATAAGAAACATAAATGTGGTTTATTTTTTTTTTCAATTTTGCAACCTGTTTTGTCCCACTTCTCAAGAATTTCAACCCAAATAATTGTTCTTTTTTATATTAGTGTTGTGTAACACAGCATCTGGGACAGTTGCATCAGCCCAGTGGTTATAATGAGCATCCTCTTCGGGTGTTGACTTGTATTCCTTGGGTAAAATATAGGTTATTTAGCCTAAAAAAAAACAGCTGTAACTACAGAGATGTGATATCAGTCACCTAATTACTGTATGCTGCATCTGTCTTTTTTCTTTAATGTCAATCGGTATCTACCAATTAGTTTACTACTGTGGAAATAAAACCTCCATTCCATGGATAACAAGCATATCTAATTCCCTACGTTAATTATCATTTTATATTTAAAGGGGATAAAGTCGTTGACATTATTATACGTGTATTTTCATGAAATGTATGCGTGCATCTTTGGAGGGTGAGAGTTGCTGGCTTGTTCTGGTGAGCTTTCACGCTCTGTATCTCTGTAAACCCTTGAATGGTTGAGCATCCACAACAACAGACGACAGTTCAAGACCACCACTGCATCGACTGATTATAAAGAGGACTAAAGGTCAGTAAAAATTACAATGCAGCAATTAAAACAATGAAAACTTCCATTAGAAGCTTAAGTATAATATAAGTATTTAAGTACAAGCCCCTCGGGGTTCGGTTAGTTCAACCGTCAAGCAAAAATCATCCACTTTTCAGCATGAGCCAGCTGGAAATAGAAACTCATCTATTTTTCATGAAACTGACCTTGCGGGATACAGATGTGACCTTTGCATAATTTTCTATGCAAGGTCCAGAGCGCAGAGAAAACACTGAAATATCACATCCAGCTTTCAACAGAGCGCTACGGCTGGGGCACAGACATGTATTTGTGTCGCATTTAACGATAAAAATAGTAAAAAAAAAAACAGATTGAGAAAAGCGAGTACAAACGTCAAGCCTTAAAATATAAATACACCTGAAACTACAGAAAAATAAACACAGCAAGCTGCTGCATCGAAAACAGCCCAGACTAAAGATAATGGTGTGTGTGTGTGTCTATATATATATAGAGAGAGAGAGAGACATTTATATATCTTAGGAGAGGAATTATGTTTACGTATACCTAATGTACTTATAATTCTGATTGAATTACGGTTAACCGAGTTAAACCACTGGACTCCTCCTCACCCAACCCGCTGGAAATTACTGTCTTAATCACTCAGGTGCTTTAACAAACAGCTAAATAGATTTATTATATATATAGACAACGCTATGAAATACGCTTTGTTTGGCCATAAGCAGGAGAATGATGTACAGTTCATCTATTCATAAGATGAAAAAAAAAAACAAAAAACACATTTTTCTCCTCACAAAAAAAGAAAGAAAGAAACAAAGAAATATCACCGCTGTGTTTGCAAGATACTAAACTTTAAAGGAGAGCCACACAAAAGGATTTACAGTCACGAACTGTACAGCAGAGGTGAGGGACAGCAGGGTGAGTCTTCATGTATCTGCTTTATATACAGTTTTGTAAAGAGTAAAAAAGGAACATCGACAGTAAGATATTTTCTCGCCGGGACGTACAGCGGTGCGAAAAAACACATCTGGACATTCAAGTCATGCATTACAGTCTGAATTTCACTGCGTTTAAAAACTAAATATCTACAAATGATGCTAAAGGTTTTCTCAGGACTAACTTTCTCGAAGTTCTTCTGCAGATTAGCAGAACGGTACCGAAACCTCGAGAAGGTCTTTTAGCGAAGCGTCTGCTTGTAAAGTGTGCTTGTGCTGTCTTTCGTTAACGTGAACGCCACTCGCAGTGATGTTCAAACGTTTCCGAGAGCTTCTTGAGTGTCGAAATGGTTTTCGCGGCCGCTGAATCATTCAGAGAATACACTTTAACAGGAGAGACCCACGTCAGACATTCATCAAATCATCACAAGAAAAAGAAAGCCGAGAGAGAGCGGGCTGGGAATATACGCTAATACAGAGAGATATGATCATGCACATGGCTAGTTACTTTTACTCAAAAGGCTTTTCAAGCTTCTCTCCACGGCCGTCTAGCTCCTCCTCGAGCTCTTCTTTTTTTGGACATGGCCAGTTTGGACTGGTAGTCCCGCACCACTTGGTCTATGTAAGGGGCACTTTGTGTTCCGTGCAGCATGAGGGTCCACTCCTTGAGCACGCCGCTCTGAGGGCCTCGCCTGGAACCCCACCTCCAGCAGCCAGGCTCCTCGAGGGTCCTCGCCCCACGTGTGGGTGGTCATGAAGGGCCACTTGTCGAAGCCCACCTTGGCGTCGTCGTCCCGGGGCCGGCGGCTCAGCAGGATGGACTTGGTGCCCATGGGGGACGTCATGTTGATGTTGAGGTCTCCTCGGCGGCTGGCGTTGACCGTGATGACGGCCTGCACGTGCTCCAGGTAGCGCACGAAGTTGTCTTTGCCCTGGCAGGCATCGGTCGAGACGCTCAGCACCAGCTTGCCGCCCGACTGTATTTTGCTGCGCGGAGACAGAGAGCGAGATTTCGTAAAACTTGCGTGCAATACTGCTGGAAAGGAAAAAAAACGTGACCCTGGAGGGCAAAATATCTTAAGCGGCACGGGTATATTTGTAGCAATAAGCAACTATATATTGCATGGCTCAAAATGATTGATTTTTTTCTCGTGGCGAAAATATTAACCCTTGTGCATCGATAAAACAAGTTGCACGTAGGTCCACAGAGGACAAAAACGTCCACGTAAATTTGAAGCTTGGGAGCAAAGACGTACATTCGGCCTCGTTTTAAAGACGCGGCAAGTGGCAGATTATTGTTGAAGTTAAAAACAGTCAATTGAAGTCTTATAAAATGAAACAATACTTCATATAGAATACACATTTTAGGAAATATGATCATCCCAGAAAACCAAAGCACAAATAAAAACGAACTGTGTTTCAAAATTTGGTTGATATCTCAAAAAATGGGCAAAAAAAAGCTTTCGGTGAGATTTTGTTTGGGCGCCGTACTAAATGTTCCCCATTAGATGCCAGCAAAACTGCTTGATTTGTTTGTCTATCTCAGATATTACAAGAACACACACACACACACTTTTAAGAAAACTCTGATATCCATACCAACACACACAAAAAACGACTCGTATCTTGCGGTCCAAGGTCACGCATAAAGTCAACAGAAGACGTTTTATCAGCGGCGCTGTATGTTAATGTCAGACGTTCACGGACGATCCTCGGGCGAGCTCTAGGCATCTCAAACCACACAAGTGTCATGTTCCTCCGTAATCACCTCTCCGGAGCAATGCATGACATCCTGATCTTTGGGGGAAAAAAGCGGCGGAGAAGTTCTTTTTTTAAAGGAATCAAACGGCAGCGATTCACAAATGTCTCAATTTCCCATACTTCTGTATTTTATATGTTAAAAGGACGTAGCTCTGGTGCGGCTCTCAGTAAGAGCGTAGACCTCTCAGCACTCGGTGTCTTTCAGCGTCTAGATGGATACTGAATGAGCAGAAACATGGGATGGGACTTGTTTGCATCCATTAGGACGTTGTTACAAACAGAGACCTAACAAGGAGAGCACACTGCTTCCATCAAAACCAGAGAGTATTCCCTGAAAGTGTGTTTAATTGTACAGTATGTTAATATACAATATTTAATAAAAGTGTACTTAATGTTCACTCACTTCATAATAGCATATTTCAAAAACAATAGAGCTAACTGTTCTTGCAATCATAAAAATGTGTACTAAAATCCTAAAAACAAGCATTTAATATCAATTTAAGCTCGACATATTTTCATTTAGTTGTAAATAACACGCTTATATTGTTCCAGGGACGCTAAAACGTGCTTTTTTTGAACAAGGGTTAAGAAAGATATATCTCACACCCTTCTGCCGACTTGAATCAGTCTTTGTGAGCTGGACTATTAGATGAGATCTGTTCCCGGCGACATTTACAGAGTTCATATTAATTCAGCGACGTTGGCTAATAAACCGGTATGAATGCTAAGAGCTCTCTGAGCGTGATGCACGGGCGCCAGGCTCAGACCAGCGTGCTTCTCCACAGCCACCGGAAACATCAAAGGAGCATGTGAGCAAAAGCTGGGCTCGAGCGTTTCCGTTTCAGAAACAACCCTACGCTCCTGCCGTTTCAAAACGAGCAGCAAAACCGGGCCACGGGGAGAAACAAAAAAACAAAAAAAAAAGATTACACGTTCCTCTATTTTAAGTGGAGCGCCATCCCGCTGCCAACAATTGCTTTGAGCAGATGATGGGTTTTCTGCCTTCGGTAAGGCCGCTTTGTTGTGGCCGGCCGCCGCTGACGCTCTGTTTTGTGCTGCTGCGCTGATAACGGCGCAGGACCGGAGCGAGCCGGCGTAAAGTGGACGTAATGGCATTATCAGAGGCAGGTCTCCCAGCCTGGCCCATTACAGGCTCAGATTAGTGGGAGTGTTTGTGGCGCCGAGGCCTTTCAGAGGCCAGTGTTTCCCGGGAAACTAGTTGAGAGAAATATCCAAAGGCCACGCAAGAGGACATAAGAAGACGTGACGAGAACAACAGTTCATAAAAGAGCCACGCCAAACATCGAAAAAAACACAAGATCCGTTGGCCTACTTAGCACATAAATGCCAAAGGCACAGACTGCCACGTTAACCAGGTGTTTCGTAAATGCAACTTTTTATCTCCCAGTGCTTTATTTCTCACAATTCTATTTTTTTCTTGTGAGATAAAAAAAGTCACAGTTAAAAAAAATTTTTGCAGAATCGCAGAAACATAATTGCAAAAATTGTGAGATACTTTTTTATTGAGAACTTTAATACTTATCCATGGCCTTCAAAAGAGACTAAATGAACTATTGTGTGTGTTAATTCATAACTATTTATACGCAGTAAAGTTACTGTTTCCCCGTTACTGTTACTGACAATAAAATTAGTATGATAGATAATTTATTATATTAACATTAGAATTAGAATTTTCCGTCCATCTGAATAAGTGCACAGTGTAGCTGTATTTGAAGTACCATAAACTCGTCGTTGTCTCACACACGCAAAGATATAGAGCAAGAGAGTCTTTCATAACACGCAGACTTTACGCGCTTTTCGTTACATGTAAACGATATTCTTTGTCGTGTTTTTCTGTCAAAATAACAGACTTTTTGGAATTCTTCAGCTTTTAAGAACTGCCGGTTTCTCTGGTAGTGGGCGGGGCTAATGCGCGACAGACGATCTTATTGGCTGGCGCTCATCTATTATCGTCCCTGTTTTGATTTCAGCAAATCAGTTTAAGCGAAAGCTGGCTACGTAATTAATATTCATGAACCCAGCAGCTCATTTTGTTATCTTAGAATTTTTTTTGGACCCCTTTTTTATAGAAACACTTAATAATAAACAAGCACCACCACCAGTCGTAATTCAATAACGTTATAATATAATTCTTGACTGACTGCTGCTATGTGTCAGTAAATAAATAGTGTAGATTGATGTACAATGTCTTATAATAATAATTTATTATATTAAAAATGTACTATTAATTTACCATTTAATATTGCGGGCGTTGAGCGCCAGCCAATAAGATTGTCTTTCGCGCATTAGCTCCGCCCACTACCAGAGAAACCGGCAGTTCTTAAAAGCTGAAGTGACGCCTTTCAAATTATTATTATTATTTTTTATTAAGTAACACAATAGTTACTTTGCCTGGTAATTAGTTACTGTAAAATGAGGTGACTCAGTTACTATTGATGATAAACAACTAGTTACTATAACTAATTACCTTTTTACAAAACACTAAACACAGTATACCGAGGTCTATGAAGCTAAGGAATAATACAAATAGGTTGTGAGTGCCAAATCTGTATTGACTTAAAACTAAAGTACCTGAGCTGCAGTGACCTGATATTATGCAAATGTAATTAACAGCTTTGTTTATAACACATCAGTGACAAACTGAGCCATGAAACCAGCCAGAGGTAGAAAGAAAAGAGTGGGACTGAAACTCGTGAATGCTGTTATGCTTTCGTTTTAATTATGCTTCGGGAACAAAAGGTGGGCCACCGGGTGTTACTGGCTGCCTGAGAATAGCTAGTTTTTCTGTTTAGCTCTCTTCATCTCTACTAGCTTTTATATATATATATATAACAAAAAAAATAAAATAAAACTTTTTGCAATAATATTTCACGAAATATTTTTGATTGTATTTTTAAATAAATACAGCCTTGATGAGCATAAAAAAACAAATCTTACTTTTGAAAGGTAGTGTATATATGTACTGTGTGGGTGAAAAGGTAGGCTGAATCCCGTAACGGCTCGGACAGTAACAGAAATCAATTAAAGCCTGGTTTGTCCTGACAAGAGTGACACGTGATGTGTGTTAGTGTGTGTGTGTGTGTGTGTGTGTGTGTGGAGGCATTCATTAGTCAGGAGTGTCATCTCATTACACTTCACTCACATCTCTCCCGCGCCGCTGCTTAATTGCTGTTCTTGAATTGTGCCTCACCAGAACTCCCACCACCCCTGTGTGAGGTATGATATGAGGCCTGGCGCTGTCGATGGAGGTTTTGACAAGGACACCTACACAAACAAGAGCGTGCGAGCGCACACACACACACACACACACGCAGCGTAATTGCGGCTGTTGCCATAGCGTGCAGTGCCCAGCAGTGAGTGGGAGAGAACTAATTATAGCAGATGTGAGAAGAAGCGGAGCGAGTGAGGAGAGTCGGGAGGGCGACACATGCAATATGCCTTCACACAGAGCACAGAGAGGGTCAGAGCGGCCGGATAACACCACCAGCACACGCGCATGAACGGAGGGAAAATAATATTTAACAGCACACTGAATCCTGAAATCAAAGCTGTATTTATTTTTTGTATTATTTTAAAATATATACGATGCAATGGCATTCTTACATTAAAACTAATGATCCCTTTGAAGCCCAGTCTGTCAATTAGAGTTTAAACTTTGTATTAAGTGGCCTTATGATGCGCATAAAAATGCATGCGTGCAGTTAAATCTGTAATTACATTTATAATTACATTGTTGACGCATCCTGTACACCTTAAACCTACCCATAGCACCAAACCTGTCCCTAACCTTACCCGTATCCACCTCAAGAGCAGCAAACGTGTTTTACAATAAGTACTTTTTTTGATGTAAGTGCATAGTTGTTAAAGCCACCTGATATAAAGCGGGACTGATTTGAAGGCTATAGATTGAAAAGTATTATTTAATGCATGCTATTATATTGTGTTATTATTTCAAAATGAATTATGAATTAAAACTTAATGTAAATTACCATTCAAACATAATTTAGAAAATGTGAAATTATATTTAGAAAGGATTGCATCGAACTGAAATAGTACTTAGTCCTCATCTTCAACATCTCATATTGCCATGTGCAGTTGTGTAACTTCCCAAGATTAATTTTGTGCTTAATATTTGTACAATTTCTACCACTTTAGTGAAGGCAAAGGCCAGTCTAAATGGTGTTTTCTGTACTCACTGTATCTCCTGCACGGATCCAGCCACACAGTGGAATCGCTCCGGGACGGTCTTCCACTCCCGGGCCAGTTTGACCATCCCTCCAGCATCCAGCACGCCGTATCCGAACAGATGGTTGAACTCCAGACCCACACCGTTCCTCCTCCACTGGTGCACCTCGTCATGAAGCTTGTTCCTCTTAGAGGTGAGCACCGTCAGATGCTGCAGGTCCCTCCACGTCAGGTTCGGGCTGCAGAAAAAACACAACGAAGGAAATAAATTCAAGCCATGTAAAATAAATGACTAGCGTAACTGCTGTTTGTCATAAACTTGAACCATTCAAGCCTCCTTCAGGCTCCCAATCCTAATAGTTATCATATCCTTCCAATATAAAATGTGCACTGTTGAGTGAATGACTTCCTGCAGAGAGCACAAAGCAATGCAACAACAAAACCCTTACAGTTGCATATGGTTCCTCAAGAGCGCTCGACTCAAGATGAAGAGCAATTTGTGGAGAGTGCCAGAGGAAGCGAATGTAGACTATATGCCGTCTTCTTTGACCAAGCTCTGACCATTAATCCTAGAGATTGTCAGTAAGAGATCAAATGAATAGACTTGATTCTGTGCATTGGTTGTTGATTGGATGCTGAGATGTGGCTCTAAACGATGGAGGCAGAGTTTAAGAGCTGAAATCCACGCAAAGCTACGTCATATATCGAGTCAGAGGTCAGCCGAGAAACCGAAACTTGACTCTCTTATAAGTTATAATTTAAAAAATATAAACATTTTTGGTTTAGTTTTAAAATGTATATATGCGATTTGTGGAGCTTCAAAATAATAGCCAGCATCCACAAGCCTTTCCAAGCTTGGAAGAGGATACATTTTAAAAAAACTGAAAGAAGAAAGTCATATGAATGAGGAATGTTTCATTTTTGGGTGAACTCTTCCTTTAATAAGCAAACCTCTGCTTTGCTTACAGCGATGACCAATGAAACGCTGTATGGTGATTGCCGCATAAGCGCCACCTACTGGCAGAGGGTGAATTTACATTTAAAATGACATGATATAGTTTAATAACAAGTCAATCAATCAATCATTTGCACACCGGCAAGGAACCAAAACCCCATCCATAAAGAATGGAGAAAAACTGTCGCTTGAACTGAAAATGCCAGGGCTGATTTTCTTTGTCCCGTTCCAGCCCAGAGCCGTATTGCAGTACTCTTCTCTAAGTACTGCTGAAATATACAAACACATGCAAATAAGCTGCCGTTTACGATGTGTGTTTACATTTGGCTGAACAAAGAGACCTGCTCTCTCGCCACCTACATCATTATTTAGTACTGAGCAAACACAAAGACTTTACACAGGGAAGGCTGTGTCAACAGTTATTAACACCAGTCCTGACACCATAACGTCATACTGAAATGTGTGAATGGAGGCAGAAATTATGTGGCAAAATGGCCTTTTCCCCAGAAGTCGCACCTTACAAAGCTTTCTCAATCAAGTGTAATAAACACAGTTGCTGTTCCTCCACCTCCAGATCACGTTCTTCTGACTGCGTGACTCTCCTTCTTAAGATGTGTTCCACAGGCAGCGTGGCTGATGTAACAGAAACTATATACTTTATGTACTCTCTTTTCTAGCACTTTAGATTTGCTCCTTTAAGCTTAAAAAAGATAGAAGAAAACGATCTGACTCCGTGGTGTATGGCGCACTCCCACCTAAAGCGCCCCAGAAAATGGAGCGCAACTGGACAAAAACTAGAGGTATTTTGAATAGCCTGGCAATAAAGTGCCCTATTATACAGAAAAACATTAAAACTCCTTGATCAGATTTTTTTTGTCTTGTTTAAAAGAAAACAAAAAATAATCTCTGGTATGTGTTCAATACAGAGACTAAATTAACGAAATATAAACCATCAACAGGTGCTGACATTCCCCAAGAGCACAGCAGTAATGACTTTATGAACTACTTTACTTCCAAGATTGATACCATCAGAGATCAAATTGTTACTATGCAGCCGTCAACTACAGTTTCAAATCAGATAGTGAGCTTTAGATCCGATGAGGAACAATTACACTCTTTCTCTACTATAGGAGAAGAAGACTTGTACAATCTTGTTAAATCATCTAAACCAGCAACATGTATGTTAGACCCTATTCCATCTAAACTATTAAAAGATCTGCTTCCAGAAATCATAGATCCTGTAACGCCACACCAGCAGAGGGAGCAGTCACCGGAATATTGACTTGGCTTCACTTCCTCTGCAACCACTTCCTGTTTGGCCAGTATAAAGCCAGAGCTCACAGCTTACCCTGCCTTACCGAGCGTTTTCATTGTTTATTCTGATTGCTGTTCATGTATGATCTTTGCCTGTTTGCTCTCTCTGCTCCTTGGATTTGCCCCTTTGTTTTGTTTGCCTGATTGAATTGTTCATCTGTGCATCGACCCTTTGCTTGCTACTCTACCATGCCTATGGATTTGCCCCTCTAACTTGGTAACCAATCCTGACTGCCTTGTTACTGACCCACTGCCTGTTTCTGATTCTTGTCTCTCATTTGTTGAGTAAATCCTGCAAATGGATTATAACACCATCTCAGTACTCAGTACCCCTCATAACAGATCCTCTCTTGGCTATTATTAATACATCGATGTCATTAGGATATGTCCCAAAAACCTTCAAGTTGCCTATTGTTAAGCCTCTCATTTAAAAAATTCATCTTGACCCCAAAGACTAATTACAGACTGATCTCCCTTTTCCGTCAAAGATAATAGCTAGAATATCAAAATGGGTGGCGGGGCAGAACCTTTCCTATCTGGCACCCAAACTCTGGAACAATCTCCTAAAACTGTTCGGGAGGCTGACACACTCTTTAATCTAGCTTACACATAACAACACACTAATACACTAATTTTATTATTCAAATCTGTTAAAGTATTTATATAAATTTATAAAAAATGTATTTAAAAACTTCAATGTCAAGTGGGATTAATCACTATTAATTTCAGGAAAAAAAGTGTGATTAATTTGTTAGTTTTTAATAAAGCCTTAGCTCTTTGTAGTTAATTTCAGTCAATGTGGTTACTCTTGAAATGAAATGAGACTTGAGCTTCAAACTCTTTTAATGAGTCTAAAGTGCCAGATGCAGCCAAATATGATTTTTTGTCTGGCATTCAGAGAAACATGCGTAGTTGTTGGCTCGAACCAAAAGCGCCTTTCAAATTTCTTTTCTTGAGGTGATCAGCGACATACTTGCCAGTTTGATTCTTTATCAGCGGCTGTAAGTAGGTGGATATGAAGCGTCTTAGAAACGAACAGTGATAGCCTCCTTTCCTCCAGCAGGGCTACTGCCAGATCACCCTCTCAGCCCTGATTCACACATCAAACTGTCCCTGTCCAGGGAGCGTATCACAGAAAGTTTCTTATTTTAGGTCTTAACCTAGGATACGATCGTTAAGTTAGGATTTTACAGATTCGTATTACAGAAAACTAATTATCCTATTTTACAAAATCGTATCTTATCTCTAGTTAGAAATCTTAAATTGCAGCATCAAGTTCAACAATCCAGTCTCAGGTCTGTTACCAAGCAACCAACACTGCGCTGCTGATGAGATAAATGAAATAATAGATGATTCTTCACTTTAAAATTGCCTTTTGCAAAAAAAAAAAAAAAAGCCCTTTTACACCAAGGACGAGAAGGATAAAGCCTCCACACCATCGACAAAATCATCTCTTTATTCTTTTTTTTTTTACATTAGCGTTTTTATTTGTTGTTTTATTAATATATTTTCAAAGAGTGTGCAAGATATGCATACATGAACAGGTTTTTTTTGTCAACAAGGTTTGCGTAGTTCAGACAGGATAATGCACTTAGGAAATTGTGTTCTGTAATAGCTGTCGGCCAAAATGTGTCCCTAATTGAAATGATCTTGGTCACCAAACAGATAAGATTTTAAAATTATGATCTTTCTATAATTCACCCCTAAACTTCTGCCTGGGATAGATCTGCTCAGGGAGTTTGGAGAATGAATGGATGTCTGAATTTTACAACATGGTGCAAAATCAAATGGCTTTGGGTGAAATGTACGTTTTCAAATCAAGTAGTAAAGTAAAGCAGCGTGAAGCAGCGTGTTTATTTTGTCGGTAACATCATCATTCAGCTCTCTAATCACCAGGAATGCAGCTTTCTGTGTATCAATCATACATGAGGGAGGTTTGAGAGCAAGAGCGCTCTGACACGAGCCTCGTCTGCAGTAATCTACCATCTCAGCTGCCGCCTGCCTGCAACGCTGTCTTATTGTGTCATAAATCTTTCATAGAGGCTGGAAAACAAAAGTGTACATACTTGGCCTCCAAAGCCAGGGCGAACACGCCAGCGGCCTCCGGGGCGGCAGCAGATGTGCCCGAATGACGCAGTGTGCAGTTTCCATACAGATCCGTGGTGGCCTGGAGACAGACGCAGACAAAGAGCAAGCCTTAATTAAACATTAGTGCCAATGATATCCTGATTACACTCCAGCAGGTGAAAAATGCCTTCGAAATTCTAATTCTGTGTTGAACTGACTTTAGAGCAAGCGAGCAACGTGTTTATTTTGTTGGTAACATCATCATTTTGTTTTTGCCTTTCTAAGAATATTAGATTTTATTACTAAATTTTAAATCTAAGAATGTATAAAACCTTACTGTTCTAAGAAAGTTTCATTCATTGCATGAAATACAAATAATTGTGATGAAAATATTTTATGTCAAACCAACAACGAGCAACCATACACTGTAAAATTGACTTTTCTAAATAGTAAATACTATTTAAAAATATTTTTTTAAGTGTACAAGGTGGAAAGTAACAGTGAAATAAAGATGATTGGTTCTTGCTGATTTCATTGTTGCGTTGGACCAATGAAATTGCTCTGTTATGTGACTGTGTTGAATTTGTTTCGTAAATCCCTTCCTGTAGCGTTTGTTGGGCCGTTCACATTGCAGCTCATCGGAGGAATGGAAGTCAATTCTTACATTTTGAACTTTGTCGATCATTAAGAGAACTTGGTTCGGCTGGCAAAGAGGAAAACCCCAAAGCTTTGTTCGTCACAACTCTTTGAGGTGATGTACACTTTGGAGTTGCCTGGGATTTTATGATCTATCAAAGGCGGGAGATGAAAGAAGCATCCATATTTACCCTCCAGAGATGGGTGTTTGTACTTGTGACCAATTTTGACTGATGTAAGCAAACCTCTCGAAAAGCAATGAGATGAAAGCCAAATAATGAATTATTTAGTGCTTTAGGCCTAATTTGTATGAATATATTTGAATGGATATCACTGTCACTGTCATGTCTACATTTCTTTTAATCCTTTTGAGTGATAAACCGATCAAATAAGTTTATTGTTCTTCCCCTTTTAATAAGAATAATAAAAAAGCAATCATTTGCCATATCTTTTGGTATTGTAGTGTTCAGTGCTCAGAGAGAAGTCTCACGACGCTGATCTCCCTGAGAGAATCCAGACTGACACGAGCCAATTCTTGCCTTTCCTCTGACAGACTAACCACAGTCTTCATCTCAGACGCTTTCTTTGAGCCTGGAGATACGCTCTGATTAAGTTCCTAGCTGAATGCATCCTCCCGACTCCATCTGAGAGTCATTGTTCAAACACAAAATGGATGAAACGATTAACTCCCTGTCATTTTATCACTGTCGCACTTCATATGATCACGCTGCAGAATGAAGGATTGTGTTTCAAAAGCATGTTTTAAAGCAGCTATGACCAATCTGAATCTAATACTCCACAGATGACTGAATACAAAATATATGACCCTGGATCGCAAAACCAGATTCAGCAATCTATACATCATCTGAAAGCTAAAAACTGCCCAAACGAAGTCTTTAGCAATGCATACTACTAATATATCATTTACAAAATATCTTCAGGGAACATAATCTTTACTTGAGATCCTACTGATTCTTGGCGTACAAGAAAATTGTGGACCCATGCAATGTATTGTTGGCTATTGTCACAAATATAGCCATGTTACTCGTGACTGGTTTGGTGCTCCAGGGTTATAATAAGAATTACAATACAATACAATGTGCTTTTAAAATGGTAATTATTAAAACATCATTTGGATGGAAAATCAAATCAATTCAAACAAACCAGATCTGTAGGAAACACCGCCACGCACTCACTCACTCCTCACCACGCCAGCTTCGGGGTTTCGTTTACGGCCGTTGCTGAAGGTGGAGGCGAGGGTGGAGGAGCAGCTTTCATCATAGAGCGCGGTGCGTCCGTCATTGATGGCTGAGTTAATAGAGATGGTCCACATGCTGGAGGCGTATCCGTCGCAGTTACAGTCGTCATAGCTACCACCGTCTCCGAGGCCCACACGTAGATGCTGCCTTTCCACCTCGGCCCTGTCGGACACAGAAAGACGAGCGCCGCTCACACCTGCTACTGCTCAATGCGGAGCAGTCCGCGCTCTTTCGGATTTACTCTATCATACAAATTACACTCGCATAACCACGAGTAATTCACTGGAGACATCAGAGAGGCGTTTCGAGACCTTTTAAAGACTGCAAGCTCTCCTGCGAGTGTCGATGATTCAAGCACAGCCATTGTGTTTAAGGTTCTCGTCTGAACATATAATTTTGATGCTTTTAGCTGGATGCAACGGCGCTCTTTTCTTTAGGCTTTGTGTTTTATAGTGGCAGGCACCTGACGGGAGGAAATCTGTACAGTACAATTGTGATCTTAAAAGGGTGCTTGATTATTGTTATTTGAGCAGTACGTGGTGATTTACCATGCTAACACATCGAGGAGTGATTACGGTGCTTCCAGACCCCGGGGCATCAGCCTCTTTGGAGTAAACAAATAAGAAAATAAGATGGCGCCTTCACAATCTGCAGTCACTACCGAACTTTACGGCTTTTCATAATTTAGATTTGATATCAAAATGACTCATTCAGCATCTAGTAACCCCAGTCTTTTGTGTGGTAAATGCGACTCGTCGAGGAGCTAATGAAACTTGTTTGCTAATATGGAAAAATAAAGTCTCGACGGTGTAATACAATAAAGTCACAATTGCACACCGCGAGTTTAATACATTGCTAGGGTGAAAACAATTTAGACTTCATCAACCTCGAAGCTGTGCTATAAGGGGTTCAGAAGACATTATTAGAGCCATAGAAAAAAAACACATCTCATTTCTGCAAAATTGACTTCATGAGCTATTTTTTTGGCTGGTCATTTTTAAATTTCTTCTGCCTTGTTTGTGGGTGCAACCCTTTATGCATTTCTCTTTCTCTTGACTGATTAAATTAATATTTTGCTTGCTGTAAAAGAAAAAACCCAATATTACAGACCACAAACACCTTCAACTGCTGTCATTTTAGTGAACAAAATCTGTTTCTCTTTCTCTCTTGCTCTTTATGAATGGAGACCCATCCGCTGAACCCTGGAACAATTAGCTAAAACAAACGGTTGAGCTTTAAACTGCCGGTTTTGTAACAAGCTTTGTTTAGTGTGGGAGGGAGAAAATTTCCTCCAGACGACTGAAAGAACAATTGGTCAAAGAGCAGGAACAGAAGCGTCTGTGCAGCTCTTCACACAATGCAGTGTTAGACATTGACTTCAGTATGAATTATATGAGTTATGAGTAGTTTCACATTGCTACAGCACACATTGATTCCTCTGATATTCTGCTCTCAAGAAAGACACAGGGTCCTTCTTTAACACAACTTTATAGGATCATTCACCTTTTTTTATCAGCTGCTAGGTGAAAATGCCAGACCTGATTGCTAGGAACAGTAAAAAGCTCTCCTCTCCTTTGAGGTCGGTCAAAAGTCTGAAAAGTTTTTAAGGTCGCATTTGTATGGTTGCTTTTCACTTGTTCAAAAGGCCTTCACAGTAAAGTGCCTTACAAATTCCTCATGGAGCAAGACAAAGGTGACTTTGCCAATGGAGAAAACGTCCTACAAGAAGATCCAGAATACCTTCTTCTGTCAATGTTTAACCCTCATGTTTGTTTGCTTGTTTTCTCCCTGAAAATGCTAGTTAATGTTAGCACAGTAGAAGAAATCTCAACCCACCCCTCTCACATTGAATATTTTTGTACTTATTAATTGCTTATAAATCTTTCGATAAGCTATTATTGCTGAGTACCAGATACCTTCAGTTAGCAGTTTGCCATGGGGTCCAACAGCAAAACAGAAACTCGTTGAGCAAGGGTCAGCTAAAGGAACGTTTTTTAGAAGAACTTTTCGATCTTGAAGCATTATTCGATCTAGCAATTTTTATGAACTTGACAGCATTTCTGGCAAAAATCATCAGGACTGATTCTGGCATCAGCTAAAGGAACGTTTTTGCATTATTCGATCTGTTGACAGCATTTCTGGCAAAAATCATCAGGGTTTGAAGCAGAAATGGGAAGACAGCATTCCTTTTTCTTTTAACATTGTGTATTTTGCACGTAATCATAAGATATGACACCAAGGTTGAAATATCATATATATATATATATCTGCTGCAATGCCCCATGTGTTGCTGTGCAGTAGCCACAAATTTTGAGTGACAATTTAAGATGATATTCTGTGGTAAGTGACATGCTGTCTGTATCTGCCATTTCATTAGCGCTCTGCGTGGCATCCTACAAATAAATAAATGAAGCGTACGAGAAGTGTTTGGCGTCTGACCCTCATAATGATTAAACAGCGCTCGGTATGACTCCCAGGCTCGACCTCAGTCCTCTCCGAGCGCTTTGAGGAAGCCTGAGGGACAGATAGTCTTCACCCATCGCTGCTATTCTCGTCCAATCTGATTTCAATTGCAAAGGGCTGCTCAAAACACACAGCGATTACTTTGTGCGATGCCTCGGCTTGACAAGTGGAGCGCCCTCATAAATCCTGCTCAGCAGAGGAGCGCCCGGCGCCATTTATACCCATTAGCCGAGGCAATTTGTGAAGGCAGCAGTCACGAACGGGGAATGTGCATCTAAATGACACGTTCAGTGTGACGCGAGGAGACTTTACAAGGTTGACATATGTGGGAGAACTCCTAGAGTCTCGGGGAGTCAAAGCGGTTTTGTAATGCGGCTGCAACGATGCAAAGGCCTGAAATAGTTATCGTAATGAATGTGCAGCATTTGCTTGAGACAAATACTTATATTTACAAAGATTCAACTGTGAGCAATTCAAAAGATAGCCAACAATGATGCCATGGACATATCTGCATACTGATTTGTCTGTGAGAGATTGGGAATATATAGAGAGCTTTCTTCCTGGGAATGCAAATTGACGAGGTACCTTGTTGACTCCGTCGGCCATGGCCTGCAGGGTGAGCTCCCGAGGGCCGTCCACCGTCTTGCCGTCGTCGGTGGGACCCCAGCTGGCGCTGTAGATGTCAATAACCTGAGGCATGTGGCTGATGGACGAGGCCTCGATGATGTCCGTCATGAAGGGCTGGTCCAGCATACGAATTCCTGCAGGAGAGAGATCACGGAGATGAACTAGATGTTACTCTACTGATGCTTACTAAGCTACTAGTTTATAAATTATTGGGTAAGATTAGGAATATAGTCCAATACAAGTCAACTTTTGCTACCTAAGAAATACCTTATTTTTAACCATTAATACAATACCAAGACACTTCCAGAGCTCTTTTGATATTGCTTAATGACATCATATAAAAATCCACGTCATTTATTCACTTTTTCGCAACAATATATCGAATTTTGTGGGCGTATACGAACATTTTGACATTCACTGGTATAAATCAAATGATTTATTTTTGTTATTTAGTCATTTAATTAGCTATTGACTGCATCTGAAGCAAGTTTACACCCAATCGCATTAATGGTGGCTGTAAATAAATCAGAGAGTTTCTCCACAGTTGTCTTCAAACTAAATCCCGAGTCCTCTTAGTCTGAGACCAAGACCATCAAAAGCTTGTTTTAAGACCGTTCTCGAGACAATGTTTTCTATATACAGCTTAAATCCACGTATGAAGGCATTCCAGGGAAATCAGCGGCTATAAGACTCACTGATAGTCCTCATCCTGGAGGAAAACCTTCTGTGAATCATGCGTGTGTGTCCCTTTGTGAGGGACAAAAGACGTTCACTGGCTATTAGTTACTCGCCATTTCTTTTGTGGCCTTTTGAAAAGAAAAAAAAAATCAATGCGCCGCAGAGCGTAAATGATATTTTTATTGATGCTGCTGTTGGCGCTGGCTGCTGGACGTCGTGGAAGAGGGGAAGGCTAGAAATTATCAATTGAGCTGATATTCCATTAGGCTGAGAAACAAAAGCAACGTCTCAAGCGGAGACAAATCATTCATCACTACTGACTGCACAGAACAAACCTGCTAACGCATGCAAGTATTTGAAGAACAACACTTTAATGTGAATATTGTTTTTGTACCGTTTGAAACATGGATTTTCTATAAAGTTTACAAATGATCTGCAACCAAATATATGTTATTGGTATTATTCTGGTGCTTTCCAATACAATCCAACAGCCAGCACAGAAAGCAAAAAAAACATATCTGTAATATATATATATATATGAGCGAATAATAGAAGTGAACGGTCAGTGTAAGATATAGGATTTTTCAGACATCAAGAAATGGTCGAAACAGATCACGCAGACCCAATCAACCGCAATGACACGCCCCATTTTTATAGCCTATCAGAGACATACCTGCTACCTTGGAGTTGTAGGCCACGCCCACTCCACAGATGTTGTTGTTGGACACCGCAGACACCTCTCCAGCACACCTTGTGCCATGACTGAAAAACACGTCACACGTTTCTCAAGGATTTGACGTAATATAACAATTACTGTAAAGAGAAATACAGAACAGCTGCACTCTACACAACTGTCAGGCTGATTGTGAATGCAGTGTGGTTCTAAAGATCATAGTCGCAGAATTCAAGAACCGGTTGCTGCCAGCCACTTTCACAAAGACTTTTCTAAACCTGTTTAATATTTGCAACTGAAGCCAAGATATGCATTTACTGTAAAAGCATAGCCTAAATTATTTCAGTGATTACCCTTATTTTAAAGATGATCAAGAATCATTTAGAACCTATTTAACTTTTAAACAACTTCTTAACATTTGTTATGAAGAATATTAAATCAACTTCATAGTAATGATCCCAAATAAAATCGAATTGATGCAAAACATATTCAAGACGCATTGCTGTGACATTTATTAGGAACACCAACAGAAAAGCTAATGTTTTCTGTTATATGCACAATCTAAGAAAAGTAAAACATCCTTGATGTTTCAATAGGTCAGAAGCACCGAAAAAGTGGTTACTGGTGCAAGAAAACTGCAAATATTTTACTGAAAAGTTCTTCTAATTAATGCCTTCAACAAATACTTCAATACCATTAAAAATTAATTGTTATTTTGTTGTTTTTGTTATGGAGGGCTTGCATAATTCTTCCCTTTTAATTACACATGCTATTAAAGTCTATGAGTGTATAAAACTGACCCAAGATCAGGTAAAACCAAAATATTGGAGAGCCAATGAAAGTTCAAAACACTTCAAAATGGTTGTGACATTAAAAAATCCTCATTAATTCAAATCGCCTGACTTTGGCTTGAAGCATCATGAAGCAGTGCTCTGAAAGCTCTATCGCTAGCTCAAACGGTAGATCATGGCACTAGCATCTTCTGAATATGCATAAATAACAGCAAAATATCCATTGTTCGATTGATGGCAATAAGTATGATTACAAACAAGCAAAATATAAGGAATCTGCTAAAAACTTTCCAGTCACCACAGCATGTATTCAGAATACGAAGGTCTGAAGAGAGCTTCTCATACGTCTTCTACTCCATGATGAAGTCTGCACCCTGACAGCAAGCAACCACTGATTCAATTCGCTGATTTGTCTGTTGACTGCACTAAATCCAAATGGCATTTGCACCCACAGCTACAGTAATGTTAAAAGAAATGTTCAAATTTATTGGGATCAGTGTTCTAGTGCTATAGATGGGTTAGGTTTTCACTGTCCGCTGTAACAATGTGTTAAAACACATTTGTTGAGGCGATGAAAACTAAAATCCATTGGGATGAGGTGATGGTGACTGCAATAATTGTGAGGTTATTTCGATAATTGCTCACAAGTGTGTTGTGTCATTTATGTGTGAATAATGTTTGATACTACAGCGTGAGATTGAACAGTGGCACGGCTCTACAAAATTGCAAAATAAATAAAAAAATTATTTCTGAATCGGTTTGACAAACCAACAAATAGTTTTACATTAATTCAATGATTTTCATAAGTTGTCTTACCATCTGGGAATCTGTGCATGAGAACTGAAAGCTACAAAAGGAGGGCAAGACTTCCAGCAAATAACCGCCGTTTCATTCTGTTCCTCGTCAAAACTAAACGTACATCAAAGTTAATTAATTCATCATTCAGGTCATTTTGCTTACTTGCTCCAATGTAAAATATATTTTCTTATTAATGCATATTTAGAATATGTCCATCGGAAATTGCCTTTATCATATAGCCTCTAGCAAAGGCTTTTGTATAGACGCATAACTGTTTGCCTTTTAGACTCCTTAAGGAAACTGGAATATTGGTTTAACGGGGGAATAGCCATAGGGTCGATACATTCACGACACTTGACTAGATTCCGAATTCAATGTGCATGTAAACGAACGCATTGATTCTGACCCTTGCCCTGCTTAAATAACAAGCCTCAGACGCACAAGACGAGCTGCTAAAGAACAGAGCCTCCTCTGGAAGAGCCACATCAAGACGTCCTCCTCCCCTGCTCTCAGACAGACAGCGTTTCTATTTATATATAAGCGTCTGATTGTGCTGCGAGTCTGCAGCTCAGATGATATTACTGCTGCTCTCAGCACACGGCCCAGCGTGCTTCACACCCGCAACCCAGCCTGGAAAAACACAAGAGCCACTTGTCTTCCTTCTATTAGATTCTGTCTGTCCTTGACGCACAGCGTTCAAAATATCTATCACGCCAAGGTTTATCTGGATCGCACTGTATTGAGATTTGTCCTCGGAAATCAATGCAGGTTACATCATTTTTGTGGAGAATCGCCTGACTTTAATGTCACATGCTTTTGCTTGCATGCTTGCATCTGAGGTTTGGTAGTGAATACGGCTTTTAAAATATCGTAAATGCACATATCAACGCAAATCATTTAAAAACCACTTTAATAATTGCCCGTAAAAGCACTTAGCATTTGTGTCCATGTCTCCGAAGGTGTGATGGTGTGTAGTTTGAGCAGTGCGGCACGCTGACAGAAGGCTTCACTGACCTTCCTCCCGTAGGGCGCCTTCTGTCCACTATACATACAAACCTCCACAATAAACAGCTCCGCAGCCGAGCCAAGAAAACATCTACTCTGTGCTTTTGGATGCATTTCAAAACAGGTTCAGAGCTGGGAATTCTGTCTCTCTCGAACGGATATTGCTTTTAAATGAGGTTTAATTAGGCGAACGTAGCACAATATATGCTTTTATAGAAGCAGGAGAGATTGCGCTCGGTTTAAATTGGTCCCGTTTTTTATTTCTCTAGCTTGATATAGAGAGATAGCTACAAACCATCAATCGCAGGTTGATTCCGGGGAAAAGTCTCGCATTTTCGCATTTTTGCCCCTGAACCCCCCTAACAATCTACATTTTATTTCTAAATCCGGCCCTGCTCTGCATCATATTATATATATATATATATATATATATATATATATCAGAATATATCATATTCTGACGGAACCCATTCCCTGCAGAGCATTAATCAGAAGGTGATGCAGAGACATTTCTCCAAATCTGATGAAGAAGATCACAGTCACAGTCATCTACAGCTTGTCTCATCAGAGCGCGAGCACATTTTCATCTGAATTTCATTTTCATCTGAACTGTTCCTTCAAACCGTCAACGCGTCCATGGCTAGCTACCTGAATAACAGCGCATCCAGCTGAGTCCATCCCGCTCTTGAGCAGCGAGGGCCACGTTTTATGCTGAGGTTGTTGTTTCTTTCTCGTCCACACTCCCTCCCTCACACAAACATCTCTAAATGCGCTCAGTTTCAGCATGCCCAGCGAAGCAGACGATCAAATGTTTCATTCCGAGAGAGTGGAGGAAAACGATTTGCATCACACCGAGCATTAATTTATGTTTATTGTGGAACAGACTCTCCTGATTACTGACTCCTTCATCGGAGTTAGCGGTGGCTCTGTTTTGGAAATCCGATATGAAATGATGGAACAGTAATCTTCACCTCTGGGCGAAGGGTTTGGTCGGGCCTACACTGCTCTGATAAGAGTGCAGAAGGAAGGGCTCAGCGCTGTGTTAATGCAGCTGGGCTGAGAGCCAGTCAGAGATGACTTAATGGGGCTACGTGTGAGGAAAATCAATACAGAGAGGCAAGGAGTCCTTCATCCAACCACTGCTCTGCTGAGAAACACAGTCACAGGTCAATGCTCCTCCAGCCCACTCCCGGATACATCCTTGCACGCTCTGAGTAATCTTACATCTTATAAGACGTGTAGCTTACACTAGTGTTTAAAGGTTTGGAGCCAGTAAGATTCTCTCTTTTTATATTTAAATACTAAAATATATAGCAAGTACAGAAAGTATACAAATGACATTGATCAAAAGAATGGATATTTTGTATAATATGACTAACTATCTACTCCAAAATATGCTCCAAACGGTGCTTCAATCCAACCGGAGCTCCTGGACTAAACTGCATCACACTGTTTTCTTCCCCTGTATAATATCTTGCATCCCCAAACGTCGCCGTGAACCGAGATTAACCTCCCGTTAACTTCAAAAGCTAACACAAGACATTTCTGCAGCACACACTAGACTCCCGTTGCAGCTATTGTTATAGCAACAAAAGACACCCTCCGCTGCTATTTCATAACCAAAACGCCGCCAGCTTTTGATTTCTTGTCAAAAAAGATGCCAAGTGTGAACACGTCCTGAATCAAAAATAAACATACAGTGAATAAAATGAATATAGAAAGTCAGGTAGCTAAGACAGAGTATTATCTTAAAGTTCATTTTGTGTTGATTGGTTAACATGTTTAATTGAAAGCATTACAAAAAGGCTTCAAAATATGTGACAAAAGAACAGTTTTGACCCTAAATTCCAGCTGGATGAGTTACGTTCAGAGCTGTTCACTAATGCGTAAGCTGTGCGTTGTTTCCACTGCATATGATTTACATGACTACCTGTTTCACATGAAGATGTCAGTCAGACCTCAGAAGACACTGACCTGTTGAACCAGTCGTCTGTGTAGCGTGGGTACGGGTACGGGTCGTTACTGCTGAAGTCGAAGCTGGCTTCTGCGTTCTGAAACGTCAGGAAGAAACGCAGCATCCGTCAGCACACATCGCACACTTACCAATCAGTGTCAAATACGTCAAAACACACAAAGAGACGATTTTTCAATAATTAGTCATTCGCTATTTTGAAACCAACTCTGGAATCTCCATTGAGCTCACACCCCTGTGTGTTTCCCTTGCCCCTCATTAAGCATTCGTCTAGCTATTCCTTAATTAACCATCTCTCAGAGGTAATATATTTGGGCACGGCGGGAAGCGCCACACTGACACCATGCTTTATTCTGCTTCAGCAGTGAGACGAGATACAAGAAAAGGTGATGATAAAATCTAATACCACTGTATGACTCATTGTGTCACAGTAATGGAATATATAAAGATAATTCAATGAGCAAATCTTAAGGCTTATATGGAGTAAACTACAAGGTCTTTAACTTTACATAATAGAAATCAAAATCTTTTGTTTTTCTTACGAGCATAAGAAACCTATTTAACATTTTACTGATCCTAAATTCTAGCGCAGTATAAAAGATGTGAAATCTCTCCATCTGCTGTCACACAGAATCTGCAAGCCAGTCCCCATCTCTCATAAACTCCAGCAGAAACCTCCGGAGAACCTTCCCCGCTCACACTCATCAGTGGTCTCTCGCTCTGGTCTTAACAGCTTTTCTCAGCACGGTCCGGGCCACCATATGCTCCTTCATTATCTGGAGCATTCATTACCCGGAGAGCCCCGGGCGTGGCCTTCGTTAGGCCGGAGTTGAAAAGATGGCTGAGTCTGGTGGTCAGTGGCTCCAGGCTGATGAGGATGCGCTCTGGCATTTACCACGATGACTCAGTGGGAGACAAAAGAAGGCCTTTGGCTCCCGAAGCCCGGCTTAATGACAAGTTCGGAGCAGGTAACTTGGAGGATTTCATACCACCGGTCCAGAGACCATCACGAATGCTGGACCTTCAAAAATGAGGTCCACTTCTCCGAACCAGTCCATCTCCTAACGGAACCATTGATGATTAATGTGTTTATGACAAGGTGACACGAATGTCATCAGCTAAATATTAACAAGGAAAAGCCTAACAAAGCCACGAATGTTCTTAAAATGCGCTTTTAATAACATTTAAATTGTATTTTCAATTGTGTTTTCCATATGTGCATGCTTAAATTGTGACATTATCCAAATGCAATTGCAAATCTTGCAAGTTAGATTTTTGCTTTTGCTGGCAAATTTCTACTTCCTTTTCTATTCCAGTGTTTCTGCTTCAGTGTTCTATAGAAATATGAATTTTTATATTCGTGAGACCACGAATGGATTCACAGCACTGCCACAGAATCCAAAAAGAGAAGCCAATTTCTTCTGTGAGTCTGGGCTGAGGGAAAGTAGAGCATGATAATGGCCAGCGGTCCCCGAGCGAACGGCCCCCGGAGCCCCTGCACACAGCCAGAGCACAAGAACTAATGACACATCGGTTTGCTTCGCTTTACGGCAGCGCATCGTTCTGAGCAATCTGTCACAACGCAATCACGACACTCACATCCAGCCGTCCATCTGCCCAAGAGAGTTCATTAACTGAGAGCAAGACCAAAGCACGAAACCGCCTCCAAGCGCCATCAAAGATACAGATATTCTGCATCTGCAATGTTTACATACATACATCTTCAGTGGCTATTCGGCTGAAAAATATAATGTGCGCTCAGCCAGCCATTACCGCAAAATTATACCCAATAAATGGACTCTTATATCACTTCTTATGGAAGTTTATTAGCCGGTTAAAGGGAAGTGAAGGGCCTAAAACCTCCTGTAGCTTGGTAAATATCTGCAAGGTCAAAGTTTAAACCGCTCTGAGGACCTTGTGTGTGTATGACAGCATTTTAATCACCATGGAAACTGAACACCATCGAGGAAAGCGGTCGTATGTTGAGAGAAGCAGCGCTCTGTTCTCTGGCAAGCCTCCATTTGGCTGCCGCCTGGAGACTGCAGTTAGCGAGCGATGAATTAAATCCAGTCCCCTGTCAAAAAAATCCTTCAAACGCTTATGCTAATTCACTCCTCATCCCACATTAGTCCTTATTAGGCAAATGATCCTGAATCTATTTTTAACCCCACACACTTCAGCCACACGCAAACACTAAAAACAAACGTTTACATGGCGGGTATCTGCTCAGTTCTGGCGAGGGAAGTCTGGGAGGAATCGGTGCTAAATAAAAGAGTAGCAGGGGAGGACATGCTGAGTTACTGCCTCATCTGAGCCCGGCTGGAGACGTTAGCATCATCCCCCACCGCCGCTCAAGTCAGGTTATTTTTGGGTTAAAACTCATCTGTGCTGCTCCTGCGGCTCACAGAGCTCAGCGGGTCTCAAAACAATAATGGCTCTGTTTCACTGGCAGATATCTACTTCCATTTGTGAACTATTCCGCGAGGATGCAATTTAGATTCCATCGTGATTTCTTTCAGTGCTCTGGAAGGCCCGCCTCTGTAAATACCGTATAGACGTTTATCGTTGCATAAAAACTATGGGAAAATAATGTTTTTAAACACCGTCTCTGTCTTTCGCTGGTCAGGCAAACATGTGGTCACAGGCAGTTTTGAGTTCGACCGCGGAGGTCGGGTTTGGGTGGGTTTTACAGCAGTTTGGCAAAGTTGCATGTACTCTACTCCATCTAGTCGTCCAGGCAGCCATCATGTTGTTACAAAAATTGGTTTTGATGCAGACAAGCCACACTTTTAGTCAAATGAGAGCGATAAAAACACACTTGATACTCCAATTGTCAACTCGTAGATAGCATTAATATAAGTTGTAGCTACAGTAAAGAGTGGGAAAGTGAATCAAACTGTAGAACGTTCTGTTTGAGGGTAAAAGGTAAGCACATTATTTTTAAACAAAGATGTCGTTTTTGACTATTATGCTGTGTGAATCGGTGTGAATCCCAAAAAGTTAGAACAGTTTTTGCTGTTGATGTTGAAAACGACGCATGTGTGTTTCCGAGGGTTAAATGTAGCGTAGGCAGTTTCAGTAGAGCTTGGAGAATAAAGCATGTTTTCAAAGAACCTTTGCGAGCGCTCTTTCACGCATCACTCCCCCGACTCATACATCACAAACACAGCTCTCGGGGGTCTATAAAAATAAAGCAACAGGTAAAAGGAGGCTACTGTCAATAGAATAAGACATACTAGGAATACGTCTTACTTGAAGAACCCCACAAGTTTGTTGTATCCAAAATTATTCAAATTTATCCAAACTTTGTCATATCCTACTTTAATTATTTGATTGCTATCAGGATGTTCAAGCAGTAAACAAAAAATGTTTCTGGGAAAAACTGCCTACTTGCAACTAATGTTTGCAAATTCTTTACTAATTTATACCCATATGAGTAGAATTATATATATATAATAGTGTGTGTGTGTGTGTGTGTGCGTAATTGCTAATTTTCATTTACTGTATTTATTATGCTTGATCTGTTTTACTGTGGTAATTTTCTCCGGTCTGGAAAATGTCAGCCTTGACATTAAATTTCTATCAAATACCATTGGCTGTGAATTTTTCATCAGCTTTTTGGAGAGCTTTGGGGCTGGAAATCACCAACCCAATCTGTCTTCTGAAGATAATCGCTTGATTCATACAGATTACTTTTTTTCATCAAAGCATGATTGCAGACTTTCAACGGAAGTACAAAAACTTTTTGTGTTTCACGAAAAAAGCCTTCATGAGTGTGTTTTATCGGGGTTGGATGATATGAGTGCAAGTAAATTATGACCGAACCTTTTGGGTGTTTATTAACTGAAAACTCGTGCATCATTTTTGAGTTATTTTTAAGATTCATTCACATGGGTCATTAATCGCTCTGCGCTGTTCGTGCCGTATGTTTGTTGTTGCATGCAACAAGTAAGGACAACACAAAAGAAACATGCATTAACTATTCATACACCTCGTGGCACAGAATCACTCTTTCTCATCTCATTCAATTCTGATTAACAAGCTCGCAACACTAAACATCATAACTAAAACATTACTGTTTTTGCTGTGACGCTGCCCTCAATATAAGTGCAGCAAATGCTTTAAGAGTGCTCTAGCACATCCACATCGATAAAAAGTCAGGGCTGATTGACAGAAGCATGTTTTCAGATGAAAAGAAATTTGCTACATGTGTGGCTTGATGTACATGTTGTACTGCTTCATAAACCCCATGAACATTAAACATTAATCGGGTTGTGAATCGCAAAGTTTCTTTAGCTCTTGCTTAGCGAGCAACATCTGGGAGTTGGGAAATATGCCACTAGCCAAAGTGTGAGAGGACAACTCGACATTCAACAAAGCAGCTTATCTTTTAAATAACCAATGCGGTAATGCCTATTTTTGGATAACTGGCCATTCGGATTCATTGCAGAATCCATGCCTCCAACAGGGTTACTTCAAAACATATTAAACACGAATCAAATGAGCGACTCAAGCACTTACGTAATTGGAGGCGAGATCTGGATGCAGGTAATCAATGCCTGCAAGGTGAAGGCAAAAGGACTCATTACTGGACGTTTAATGTTTATAGTTTTGCAAAACATCAAGCCTTTAAGTGTTGATAACTGCCGGATTTCACGCACCGTCGTCCATGATGGCGATGGTCACACCTTTCCCGGTGAAGCCCATGCTCCAAGCTTCTGCCACGTTGAGATCCAAGCCCGGGGTCCCGTCCGCTTGGCCTGTATTGATCTAATCAAACAACGCAAAGGGCGTCGCATGAGCTGAGTATCCACCGCGTGGAAAATGAGATGTTATGAGGGAGGTGGCGCGGGAGGGAAAATAAATGTCACGCAGATATTACACTTCGCTGAAGCCCTGCTGCGCTGTGTTTATAGCTGACAAACTAAATTAAAGAGAGGCAAAACAGACAGGGATGCCTGTCACGATAAGCCCTGGAGGAATAAGGAAGATATCAGCGTATTTTGACGCTGACTCACGCACCGGTGTTGACGGAGACGGCTAATGAGGAAAACGGTTTAAATGAAGAGTATCAGTGATCCCGGCTAATCCAAAGCAATCGCTCGCGATGCTGAAGGTCAGATCAAATGAAGACATTACGAGCTGTAATTACTCACAAGATACCACTGCTTGGTGAAAAGCGGGTCACTCATGTTGACGTCAATGTTACTGATTTCTCTGTAGCCCCTCTTTTGACGGCCAAAGCCCTCCTGAGGAAACACATTTTTCACCTGAAAAACAAAGCAGAGGCATCTTCCGTTGGATGACAGCTTTGCAGACACTTATTCGCGTGAATACCATGTTTGAGTCAGCCAGTGTGCAGAAACAGTTAGATGTTATAACACATTAACACATTATTAGGATTTTTGTTATGCATTCGTTATTAAGCCATAAGAATACCTTCATAATGTATTATATAAGCTTCACAGAAAGTGTTTTTACACAGGGGATTCGTCTTTTTATCACTCCATAAATCAGAAAATCAACTGTCAACAGATGAAAAAGATACAAGTTCACCATGTTTTGAAATAAAATGTTATATATGATCAAACTCCTTTGCAAAAGCATTCGGAATAAAACTTGAAGGTGTTACTGAAAAACAGAAAAGAACTGAAATGTTCAGACACAAATAAAAGTGCAGTAAAAAACAACACAAAATATTATAAAGCTGGATGTTTTCTTTCCACCAGACTAAAAAAACAATGCCTTTAAACATGAATTTTTCTCAAGCAAGTTCATTAAGTGGAATCTATAGTTCCCAGTCTGCTGGGAACACCGGCATCCAAAACACAACGTGACGTCTCATCGGCCGAGAGCAGGTTACTCTCGGCTGAATGGCTGTCCTTTAAAGCAGCTTCCCGGCGTGACCTTCGACCTCAGCAGCAGAAGCCCCCGAAGCCCGTCAGCCAGTCTGCGCTCGCTCCAGATAACAGATCAAAGGCTGCACGGCGCAAACCAACACATCGCCGTCAAACGAGCATTTTCACCTGCCCAGCTATTTTGATGGTTCCTTTACATTTTGATCTTGTAAACAGATGAGAGAACATTGCGACTTTTCCCTCAATAAATTCTTGTTCCTGGTTAATTTTGGGTATTGGGTAGGATTAGGGGTGTAGGATAATATCATTTAGAACAAGGCATTAATATGTGTTCAGTCTGCACTAATAAATTGATATTGCTCTAGTAATATGCATGCTAATAAGCAACTAATAGGTGTAACAGTAAAACAAAGTGTTACCCTAATGGGTAATAAAATAGTGTTTTAAAGCAAAGAAATAAGGACACAAATTATGTAGTAGCATTTTATCATTTTTGCAGCTCGTGTTGGAATAAATCTGTTTACTGAGCGCAATATGCAATATTATTGTAATTACTTTGGACCTTTACATCCATTAAAATATCATTGCCGAAACAAAAGCACTAATAATTAAAAGCACAAAGCTGTCTGTAAGATTATAAATAAGTCTCAGCGGTGAAATGAACGGCAGCGGGAGAGGTCAGAGCTCTCTGACCCCATTGATCCAGTGTGAGAGTGAATCAACAGATGAAGGGACTCAGACTCTTAGGTAGTCTCAGGGTAGGGATCGTGCTGCGATACATCAAGCATCCTGGGCAAAAAAATAGAAAACTGGGCCAATTTTGAATTGTAAATCAAAACTAATTGGAAAGATGCAACAAAGGGGGCGGGGCCATACTGTGCTGCTTAGGGGAAGAGGGAGGGTTGCTGCCATGCCGTCAAAACTAGGGAAAATCTATTCATATACGAATCACGATTATGTCTTCTACCAATTATAATGGATTCATACGTTTTCAAAATCAATGTTGTGAAGCAGCGGTTCTTAATTCTGTTCCCTGCTCTGCATCGTCAGCTCCAACAATGAACTGTGTTCCAATCACACACTTCATGTGTATAGACAGACAGACAGGTGTTTTTCACATAGAAGAGGGGGGAAACAGGGGGAACCCAAGCAGCTGTCGCGGTAGCAATGATATGTAATCACGTGATCATTCAGAGAACGCATATGCTAAAAAATATATAAGTGCGCTATAAATAATTTAGCACTATTTCTGGGTAGGTTTAGGAGTGGCTTAAGTGTGGTCATTTTTATGAATGATCTAAAATATGCACGAATTACCGTGAGATCGGTGTAAAAAGTCCACGCATTGCATTATGGCATATGTCATATCATGACGACAACACAATATTATTTTTACGCCTGCTAGAGGGCGCTTAACTTGAAAACGTAAAAATAGGTTATGTGTGCTTGAACGAATATGTATATGACGAATACGCTCCCCAGTGTCTTTCAGTATGGCCTAATTGTTTAATTGTTTAAATTAAAAATCGTTTAAAGGCTAAAATGAATGAAGAATGTCTTAAAGTTCTTAAATCTGACGTTAAGAATCCTGTACACAGATCTCTGATGTTTCCTAATTGAGAGAGCAGACGTATGCTGGTTAATGTTGTGTGCTCCGGATGATGACTCAGATGATGCTCAAAATGGCACAGTACTCTTCAAACGTGCATTCAGCACAAGTGCTTTCCTTTTGCTTTGCAGCCAGATCTTCAGCCCGTATTTTTAATCCAAAGTTTACAATGAGAATACCCACATGAAAAAAAGGTAGTAAAAATAGTTTTCTCGAACCATACTATAGTAGAGTACTTGGATTAATTTGATTAAAATGTGGATCGATAAAAAGCTAGTGCATTCTACAAATCAAAACAATTAAGAGACTAGATATAATTTTTCCAATAAGCCTTAACAGTTCTCTTAAGTTGTTCTGTTGGCCACTATTAAAAAAGGACCTCTGTGCATTTGTTTGTTGCAAGTTAATAACCACGGAATAAGCCAGCTTTCTTCAATCTATTGGAGAAATATGTATCGTATCACTCGCATTTGATATGAGATTCTGGTCCTTGAGCAAACGTCTATCTGAATCAGAAGAAGAGCTTCTTTCTGCAAAAGAGGGAAATCCAGCTCTCCCGTGCGCTGGGTTCAAGGACATGATAATTGAGTTGTAAGAATTTGAGCTGAAAGGAGGGAAAGTGACAGATACAAGTGCTGTTCTCTGGATTAAATTGGCTTCATGGGTTTATGGGTCAGTTATGTCTATTGTAAAGATTCACATCGTTTGTAGAACCGTTTCTGTTCTACCGTATATCAACACTGAAGACATTACCTTTCATTGAGCAATTCTGCAATCAGTTGCATTGTGTTTGACCGGCAAAAATTAGACACGTGTTTACACTGCATGAAGGAAATAAGTTCTCGCATGTCCATTAAGTTCTCAAGAGCGCGTTCTTATTTTAAGTGTTATTGAAGTAAAGGTGAAATGAGTAACAATCGTGTATTGAACCAAAACCCAGAGCAAAGAAGAGGCAGTGGCTTACTTTCAAATGAGATTGAAGGAAATACGACATTAAAAATGACCCTTAAAACACATTTCTGCTCTTATTGTGCACTTCAGGGAGACATTCAGCAGTAAACTGAATAACGCCATTGTGCTGAACGGGACAGAAGGGGAGAGACTGTCCAAATGAAGAGCAAGGCAAACATTAGCAGAGTCTCAGTGTAAACAGCCAGAGAGGAGCGTGTGAATGAGCAGAGCACAAAAACAAGAACCGATCAATACACAGCGCTTGAGCCGAGATGGAGAAACCTCCCCTTAAACACTGATTCTGAAGGGCCTCCAGGGTCAAACCGAATATGAACCATGCTTCTACTTATCTAGGATTCAGACGTGCTTTTTGCACAATACGCCGCAACCCAACATTGTTCAACGTGAAACAGAAACGTCCCTAAAGCCAAACATCTAAAAGTCCATTTTACTTTCTAAACATCTCCTCTGTTCAACGCAAATCACATTCCAAACACAAACCTACAAAGTGCCTTTGCTTGTATTTTGTATTTGAACCTGTACTGAATATGGTTTGGCTCATATTTTATTCATGGCTGGGTTTTTAAAATAAATTGTGGTGTTTGAATGGACACACAATGAGTTATGCTTTACTGTTATTTGCATTTGTAATGGTTTTCTGCTGTAGTCCATGACCTGATGTCCATCTGAAGCACATCACGGTCTGTTAATGAGATGCGAGTGTCGTTTGTCAGGATGATGAATGGATTGAATGTAATAGGTCTGACACTTCTGAATTTATTACCCTGGTCGCTGGATCAGCCTTTAATTGAATCCAAACTCAGACCGGGGAAGTTATCAGATATCACCCGTACAATAGATGGAATAATGGGATTTTTTACATTCAAGTGAATGCAAGTAGCTATTATTTCAGAGGCATTACTTACTGGAGACCATTTTCTTTCTTGTTGGACACTGATTTTAAGACATTTGGCTCCTGTCATGTGATGTATTTTGGGAGGTGATAATGCAGGGCTTCACTTGATTTTATCCCTTCAGGAAATTAGCGGATATTGAAGAGTGGGGCTTTAGTCAGGTGGCTGGAGATGGTGCTTGATTTCATCCACGTATGCCTTTTTTCCCTCATTTCACATATCAGATTATGCATATTGTGAGAACAAAAGGTTCTGGTCATTTTTAATCTGTTCAGTTCAGCGGATATTAATTACATAATGCAATGCATAATTCATAATACAGGTAAAACACCTGTAAAAAAAAATCAATCCAATCAATACCGAAAGTTCCAGATACAGAATGGGTTAACTAGTCAGAATCCATCCTGAAAGAGTAAATTGTAAAATTTATATTCACTTCACTTATTTGTTTCTGCTCTGTTGACATTACTCAGTTTGATTGAGGTTTTAATTCTTTTTTGTTACTTAAAGCATTGCAATGAAGTTGAGTAAACTTAATTTCTTTGTGTTCAATGAACATGTAGCTCCTTTGTGTATGTGTTATAGGCCGAGGTGCACATTAAGATCTGGTTTGGTCTTCACACTGCCCATAGCGTGACCCATTAGATGAATACATACATAACCGTGGTCAAACGCTTTCCAATTTAAAATAAAAAATGACCACAACACACGACTTTTGTGTATTTGTTAATGTAACTCAGAATTTTCAAGTTAACTGAACTTTTTTCTTTTAACTATCCATGAAGTTCCTTTACTCTCTTTTTACAGCGTGCTTTGATGGTTCGGAAACGTCTTGTGAGTTAACACAGCCGGCCCTGATGAACGGACTAATAAATAATTCAGCTCTTCAAGCCCGACTGAAGACCGCATTTGAACATTAATAGCCGTTTCGTTATTAAAAGTGCAGAGAGTGAACAGATCCTCTCGTGTGAGTGCAAATGGCTGCTGTAGACACTCACAGGATTATGGGGGTTGATTATAGACTTAAATCTCACGGACTGAAAAATGACCATTTTCAGTCCCAAAAATACAGCTATGGTTCATTTACTTTTATGAACAAGTAGTCTGAGCTCCAGACAGATTGGAAATCGAAACTGGGTTTAGTCAACACTAAGTCAGAAGATGCGGGACCTGACTAAAAAATCAGTTTAGTTCTATTCATCAGTTTGATGGGAATACATAAAATGAAAAACTTGTGACAAAAATGTATCTTCATTCTTATGTACATACAGTATCTACAGTATCTATCTAGCTTGGGTTCTTCTTCACTCAAGACCTTGATTTCCAAGTGAAACGCAAAATTCACTTTTATCTAAAAAGAGGACCTCGGAGTGCCTCTGGTAGCTCTTTTTCTGAAGACGTCTGGGCAGGAGACTCTTGATCACTGACTCCAGCTTCACTGTTCAGAGTTCAAGTGTTTAAATCAGCTTTCCTTGACAGTATTCTCAAGTTTGCGGAACACCTTTTCCTACACCTTTTCCTACCTTTTCCTTCCTTGCAATCAACTTTATGCTTAATATGCTTTGATAAAGCGCTGTGAACAGCCACTCATTTTTTTCCTCCGAGGAGGCAAGGGAGGTCTCCTCTCCTCAATTGGATGAGAAAATGATAATTATCACAAAAATAAAACCAACTTAACTTAATATTTTGGTGGCCTTGGCCAAATCACTGACACAATAACTAGGTTTTGGAGCACGAATGAAATGCTTTGAACATATGATGAACATGTTATCCTTGCCGTGTCGATACTTGTCCTCAGTGAGTTCTGTACAGTAATGTCACCCACTTAGCATTTTCATAAATAATAACGCAACTTCATTCAAACTTCGTAACATTGCATTAGCTGATAAAATACCACTCAGACAGTCAAAACAGAGTGATTCTGCGACTGACATGTTAGCCTTTAAGTTTGACGAGCGCCAGCTCTGGCCTCGGATACGCCTGGGCCGGTTTCTATGGGAACAGGGACGCGATGCGGTTCTGGTCTTACCCGGTGATCCTTCGCCAGGCGCCGGTGCTGCTGCAGCCCGCGTTTCCTCCGGGTTTTAGGGATCTCCCGCGGGTAGAAATGAAATAGTCCCTCACCGAAAGGAAGCTGCAATTAAACACAGCCGTATTAGAAGAGCTGAGAGCTGACCGAAGTGTGACAGGATCACAGAAACCAAATACACTGGCTATATGTCAATATTTAATGTGAATTCAGAAACGTAAGGAAACTCTTTAATGTACTAAAACACACCTACAACCTAGAAAACATGTCGAAATTTTTCATTTAAATATGTGATAATTAAAAATGCTGTGTATATTTTATTTAAGAAAGAAGAGCGGATATTGTATATTGATTACAGTTTAACTTGAAATACTGTACAGTACTGAAATGTCACTCGGTCATGACTATAAA
This sequence comes from Puntigrus tetrazona, assembly GCF_018831695.1. NCBI lineage: Eukaryota > Metazoa > Chordata > Actinopteri > Cypriniformes > Cyprinidae > Puntigrus > Puntigrus tetrazona. Next base: position 105,915 of record NW_025048397.1, on the reverse strand, counting down.
CTGTATTAATATTCATATTATTTTAAGTCTGCTGACGTGCTGTAGATGAAACTATAATTGTGCAGTTTCTATGAAACATTAGCTCTTTTAATTTGCCTTTTGGTGTAATTAATTTGATATCTTCTTATTTGTTCCTAACCGTTCCCCCGCTTCTGGAGGAGAAATCTTTTCACCGGCGGGCTGTCACCGCAAATTAAAATCCGTTCTGTGAGAGTTACCATGTCCAAGAAAGGAAGAACCCCTGAATTAAAGGCACTGACAGCGAACTGTGACCGAAGTCGAATAAAAAAAAGTCACCAACAGAGCTCGGCGTTTAATAAGAAAGCAGAGAATTACATAATTGAAGGGGAGCGAGTCTGAATCAGCAGGACGAAATCCCTCTCAGATACAAGAAAGAGACGTTTAGGGGTCAGGTGTTGATCCTGAGCTGGGTTCCGCTCCAGTGAGAGCTGCAGACATGCTTTGACGTTTGACGAGGCTGGTTTGTCAGGCTAATCAAGTCCTGTGTTCGGTGATAAACGGCCCTTCAATAAAGACGGGATGCGGTGTCAGGTGAAAGACATGTTTGCTATTTACAGTCAGTCATTTACTTAGACAGAATAATAAGAGCACCAGCGCTGCTGTTTCCTCAATGTTTCTGTATTTCTAACAAGTAGCTGTGATTCACTTGGGTTGACTTTTAAAAACGCACGACCTAATAATCACCAATACATCTGTAGATCTCCAATCTCGTAATTCCACACTAATCAAATGAGCAACTGGATTTTTTATTGAAATCATCATTTGAAACCAATCCTGACGAGATCAAAACAAGCAAAGATGCCACCGAGCCTTTATCATTACTTATCCCCGTAGGGTCTGGAGTTCTGTAGGACATCTTTAGGGATATCCCATATGACCTTTCCGACAACGACGCGTTTCATTCGCCAGCCTTTGAACGTTCCGGTCGCTTTGTTTGTGTTGTCCACGAGAGAACACCTTGTGCTCGGATGTTCGTGATGGACGGCTGCATGTGATGCACGCGCGCGGGCTCGTTCTGCATGTGTAAAAGCGAGCACGCACGCACGCGCCACCGCCGCTTACCTTCCTCGCGCTCCCGAAGCCGTGCTCCAGGGCAAGTTGCTGAGCATCCTCGTCCGTCCTCGCGCAGCTGGACCAGAAAATGATCGCTATAGACGAGCTCCTCGTCCGCTGCAGCCGTGAGCACCAGAGCACCGAGCAGGACGAGAGCCAGCGCTGTCCCGTCTCTCGGAATCCCGGCAGCATCGTGCTGTCTCCGCCGCGCGGTCGGTGAGTGAACGCTGTCAAACGCAGAGGAACGCCGGAGCTCTTCAGCAGGGCTCGCCAGGACGCATCTCCTCAGTCATCGGTGGATCGGACCGCGCTTGTGTGTGGGACCCAATCTGCATGTTCTGCCTCCCTTTAATCTATCATTTATCGGCATGAGCGTGTGGCTCTTTTGCATGTGACGATGCCCAATAAGCTGAAGCGGGTGTGGCTGATCGCCTCTCTCCCTCCCTCGGTAGTGCGCACGAAGTAGTGCACTTCAGCACCCTGGACAGTTCCCGCTACAGTTCGCCCTGCGCTCTGTCGACCGATCCAAACGCTTCGTGTTGAACAGTAATAAGCTGCTTTTCGCATTCGATTTATTAGACGTTTCATTGGTGTCTCGTAAAAGCAGGTTGGTTTTATAGCGCATTAACCCGTTAAATGTCAAAGCACGACCTGCACTTAGTGATCTAGATTCTGGTCTACGTCTTGGAATGTAGCCTCAAAGAAGTATTTTAAGAAGTAAGTGAGGAAAAAAGCATTACAATAAGATTGCGTTAACAGCTGTGGTTTATCCGTTGGCTCATATTACATCAAACCCTGCAGATTATTATTATCTTTATACTTTATTAGCAAATTATTGACGTTTTTAGGTTAAAATGCTTTCTTAATATGGAAATTAAAAATGTGATTACGTGACTGTACATTTACACGCTTAATACATAACGGTGCTCACAGTAACAATGTCTGTTGTGAACGCCAATAATTTGCTAATAAGCATAAAGATAATAATAATCTGCAGGGTTTGGATGTAATATGAGCGATTAAATCCACAGCTGTTAACGCAATCTTATTGTAATGCTTTTTTCCTACTTACTTCTTAAAATACTCTTTGAGGCTAACATTCCAAGACGTGAGACCAGAATCTAGATCATGGTATCGGCTTGACATTTTAACGGGTTAACGCGCTATAAAACCAACCTGCTTTTAATAGACACCAATGAAACGTCTAATAAATCACCGCGGTGCTAGTCTATTACTGTTCAACACGGGCGTTTGATCGGTCGACAGAGCGCGAGGCGAACTGTAGCGGGAACTGTCCAGGGAAGGCGCACTACTTCGTGCGCACTACTGAGGGAGGGAGAGGCGATCAGCCACACCTACTTCAGCTTATTGGGCATCGTCATACGCAAAAAGAGCCACACGCCCATGCCGATAAAATGATAGATTAAAGCGGAGGCAGAACATGCAGATTGGGTCCTACATACACAGCGGTCCGATCCACCGATGACTGAGGAGATGCGTCTGGCGAGCCCTGGCTGAAGAGCTCCGGCGTTCCCTCTGCGTTTGATAGCGTTCACTACCGACTGGCGCGGCGGAGACAGTACGATGCTGCTGGATTCCGAGAGACGGATACAGCGCTGGCCTCGTCCTGCTCGGTGCCCCCTGTGCTCAGCGACAGCGGTGACGAGGAGCCTGTCTAGCGACCATTTCTGTCCAGCTGCGCGAGGACGACGAGGATGCCTCAGCAATCCTGGTTCTGGAGCACGGCTTCGGAGCGCGAGGAAGGTGTTGGCAGGAAAGGCGTGCGTGCGCGCTTCCGCTTTACACACATGCAGAACGAGCCGCGCGCGCATCATGATGCAGCCGTCCATCACGAACATCCGGAGTGCCAAGTGTTCTCTCGTGACAACCACATAAACAAAGCGACCGGAACGTTCAAAGGCTGGCGAATGAAATGCGCCGTTGTCGGAAAGGTCATATGGGATATCCCTAAAGATGTCCCCACAGAACTCCAGAGACTTACGGGGATAAGTAAATGATGTGCTGCCTCGGTGGCATCTTTGCTTGTTTTGATCTCGGTTAGGATTGGTTTCAAATGATGATTTCACAAAAATCCAGCTGCTCATTTGATTTAGTGTGGAATTAAGGAGATTGGAGATCTACAGATGTATTGCGATTATTAGGTCGTGCGCTTTTAAAAGTCAACCCAAGTGAATCACAGCCACTTGTTAGAAATATAGAAACATTGAGGGAAAACAGCAGCGCTGGTGCTCTTATTATTCTGGGTTCAAGTAAATGACTGACTGTAAATAGCAAACACGTCTTCACCTGACAATCAGATCCCGTCTTATTGAAGGGCCGTTTATCACCGAACACAGGACTTGATTAGGCCTGACAAACCAGCTTCTCGCCAAAAGGGGCCAAAGCACGTCTGCAGCTCACCGGATGAACCCAGCCCAGGATCAACACCTGACCTCAAACGCCTCTTTCTGTATCTGAGAGGGGATTTCCGTCCCGCTGATTCAGACCCGCTTCCCTTCACCATGTAATTCTCTGCTTTCTTATTAAACGTTTCGAGCTCTGCTGGTGACTCTTTATTCGGATTTCGGTCACAGTTCGCTGTCAGTGCCTTTAATCTGTGGGTTCTTCTTGGACATGGACAACTCTACAGAACGGGATTTTACCTATGTGACAGCCTGCCGTGAAAAGATTTCTCTCCAGAAGCGGGGGAACGTGTTAGGGAACAAATAAGAAGATGAGCCAAATTAATTACAATTAAAAAAGGCAAATAAAAGAGCTAATGTTTCATAGAAACTGCACAATTATAGTTTCATCTACAGCACGTCAGCAGTGACTTAAAAATAATATGAATATTAATACAGTTTTTATAGTCATGACTCGATGGATATTTCAGTACTGTACAGTATTTCAAGTTAAAACTGCAATCACATACAATATCCTCGCTCTTCTTTCTTAAATAAAATATACACAGCATTTCTTTAATTATCACATTTAAAATGAAAGTAAATTCCTGACATGTTTTCTAGGTTGTAGTTTTAGCACATTAAAGAGTTTCCTTTATTGCTCTGAATCTACATTAAACATTGGACATATAGCCAGTGTATCGGTTTTCCTGGTGATCCCGTCACACTTCGGTCAGCTCTCAGCTCTTCTAATACGGCTGTGTTTAATTGCAGTTTCCTTTCGTGAGGGACTATTTCATTTCTACCCGCTGGAGAGATCCTTAAAACCCGGAGGGAAACGCTGGCTGCAGCAGCACCGGCGCCTGGGCGAAGGGATCACCGGGTAAGCACCAGAACTACATCGCGCCCTTGTCTCTCTACAGAAACCGCCTAGCGACCGGTACCAGAGCTGGCCGTCAACCGTAGTAGGTAGAAGGCTAATATGTCAGTCGCAGAATCACCTGTTTTGACTGTCTGGAGGGTATTTTATCAGCTAATGCAATGTTACGAAGTTTGAAATGAAGGCATGCTTAAGGATTTATGAAAATGCTAAGTGGGTATATTACTGTACAGAACTCACTGAGGCCAAGTGCATCGACAACGTGCGATAAATATGTTCATCATATGTTCAAAGCATTTCCTATCTGTGCTCAAAAACCTAGTTATTAGGTTGTGTGATCGGGCTACAGCCACCAAAATATTGCTGGCTGGTTATTTTGCGATACCATTACCTTCTCATCCAATTGAGGAGAGGAGACTTCCTACCTCCCTCGGAGTGAAAAAATGAGTGGCTGTTCACAGCGCTGTATCAAAGTATGATGGCACAAAGTTGATTGCAAGGAAGGAAAAGTAGGAAAGGTGCCCAAACTTGAGAATACTGTCAAGGAAAGCTGATTTTAAACACTTGAACTCTGAAACAGTGAAGCTGGTCAGTGATCAAGAGTCTCCTGCCCAGACGTCTTCAGAAAGAGCTACCAGAGGCACCGCAGGTCCTCTTTTGATAAAAGTGAATTCTTATGCTCACTTGGAAATCATGTCTTGAGTGAAGAAGAACCCAAGCTAGATAGATACTGTAGATACTGTATGTACATAAGAATGAAGATACATTTTGTTTACAAGTTTTTCATTTTATGTATTCCCATCAAACTGATGAATAGAACTAAACTACTTTAGCTGTGGTCCTGACCTTCTCTGACTTAGTGTTGACTAAACTTGCTCTGGATTTCCAATCTGTCTGAGCTCAGAATACCTGCTCAAGGGGGTAAGTAAAAATGAACCATAGCTGTGATTTTGGGACTGAAAATGGTCATTTTTCAGTCCGTGAGATTTAAGTCATAATCAACCCCATAATCCTGCAGGCTCATAGCAGCCATTTGCACTCACACACGAGGATCTGTTCACTCTGCACTTTTAATAACGAAACGTAAGCGGCACGTTCAAATGCGGGTTCTCTAGTCGGGCTTGAAGAGCTGGAATTATTTATTAGTCCGTTTCCATCAGGCCGGCCGTGGCAACCCACAAGACGTTTCCAAATCCATCAAAGCACGCTGTAAAAGAGAGTAAAGGAACTTCATGGATAGTTAAAAGAAAAGTTCTAGCACTTGAAAATTTGAGTTATACTAACAAATATACAAAAGAAGTGTGTTGTGGCTATTTTTATTTTGAAATTGGAAACGTTTGATAACGGTTATGTATGTATTCATTCAATGGGCTTTACATCGCGGGGCAGGAAGACTAAACTAGATCTTAATGTGCACTTTGGCTCTATAAACACACATACACAGTTGTGGAGCTATATGTTCCATTGGAACACAAAGAAATTAAGTTTACTCAACTTCATTGTACGTTTTACAATAAAAAGAATTAAAACTAATCAAACTGGAGAATGTCAACAGAGCAGAAACAAATAAGTAAAGGAATATGGCCTGTAACGATTCTTCAGGAGGATTCTGACCAGTTAACCCATTCTGTATCTGGAACTTCGGTATTGATTGATTGATTTTTTTACAGGTGTTTTACCTGTATTGGCGAATTGGCGCATTGCATTATGTAATTAATATCCGAACTGAACAGATTAAAATGACCAGAACCTTTGTTCTCGTTAACATGCATAATTCAGTATGGAAATGAGGGAAAAAGGCATACGTGGATGAAAATCAAGCACCATCTCCAGCCACCTGACTAAAGCCCCACTTTCAATATCCGCTAATTTCTGGAAGGGATAAAACTGGCGAAGCCCTGCATTATCACCTCCCAAAATATAATGTTGATGACAGGAGCCAAATGTCTTAAAATCAAAAATGTCCAACAAGAAAGAAAATGGTTCTGTGGCAAATGCTTCTGAATAATAGCTATCATGCATTCACTTGAATGTAAAAATCCCATTATTCCATCTATTAATGGTGACATCTGATAATTTCTGGTCTGAGTTTTCATCTAATTGGGGCTGATCCAGCACTAGGTAATAAATTCAGAAGTGCTGACCTATTATATCTAACTAATTCACTATCCTGACAAACGTATACCTCAGATTCTCATTAATAGACGACCGTGATGTGTCAGATGGACATTGTGGTCATGTGACTACAGCAGAAAAACCATTACAAATGCAAATAACAGTAAAGCATAACTCCATTGTGTGTCCATTCAAACACCACAATTTATTTTAAAACAGCCAAGGAATAGTGCTTATGAGCCAAACTATATTCAGTACAGGTTCAAATACAAAATAAGGCAAAGGCACTTTGGTGGCTCTGTGTTTGGAATGTGATTTGCGTTGAATAGAGGAGATGTTTCTAGAGAAGTAAATGGACTTTTTAGATGTTTGGCTTTAGGACGTTTGCTTCACGTTGAACAATGTTGGGTTGCGCGACAGTAAAAAAGCACGCCTGAATCTCAGATAAGTAGAAGCATGGTCTATATTCGGCTCTGACCCTGAGGCCCCAACAACCGGTGGTGTCAAGGGAGGCTTTCCATCCTCAGCTCCGGCGCTGTGCATTGATCGGCCCTGGTTTTTGTGCTCTGGCTCACCTGGCCACGCCCTCTGGCTGCTTCACTCGAGACTCCACACGTTTGCCTTATTCTTCACTCTGGGATAGCCCTCCTCTGTCCCGCTCCAGCACAACGGGCGTTTCTCCAGTTTACTGCTGAATGTCTCCCGTTGAAGTGCACAATAAGAGCAGAAATGTGTTTAAGTGGGTCATTTTTAATGTCATTTCCTTCAACTTACTTGAAAGTAAGCCACTGCCTCTCTTTGCTCTGGGTTTTGGCCCAATACACGATTGTTACCATTTCACTTTATCAATAACACTTAAAATAAGAATGCCGCTTCTTGAGAACTTAGCTTGGACATGCGCGTAGAACTTATTCTCTTCATGCAGTGTAAACACGGTCTAATTTTGTTAGCTGTCAAACACAATGCAACCATTGCAGAATCTGCTAAATGAAAGGTAATGGTCTTCTGTGTTGATATACGGTAGAACAGAAACGTTCTACAAACGATGTGAATCTTTATACAGACATAACTGACCCATAAACCCATGTGAAGCCAATTTAATCCAGAGAACAGCACTTGCATCTGCCACTTTCCTCCTTTCAGCCCACTCTTATAACTCAATTGTCATGTCCTTTGAACCCAGGTGACGGAGAGCTGGATTTCCTCCTTTGCAGAAAGTAGTTCTTCTTCTGATTCAGATAGACGTTTGCTCAAGGACCAGAATCTCATATCAAATGCAAGGATATTGATACATATTCTCCAATAGATTAAAGAAAGCTGGCTTATTCTGTGGTTATTAACTTGCAACAAACAAATGCACAGGAGGGTCTTTTTATTAGTGACACAGAATAACTAAGAGAACTGTTAAGGCTTATTGGAAAAATTATATCTAGTCTCTTAATTGTTTTGATTTGTAGAATGCACTAGCTTTTATCGATCCACATTTAATCAAATTAATCCAAGTACTTACTATAGTATGGTTCTGAGAAAACTATTTTTACCACATTTTTTTTCAAGTGGGTATTCTTTGCATTGTAAACCCTGGATTAAAAAAAAAAAAAAAAAAATACGGGCTGAAGATCTGGCTGCAAAGCAAAGGAAAGCACTGCTGGAATGCACGTTTGAAGAGTACTGTGCCATTTGAGCATCATCTGAGTCATCATCCGGAGCATACAACATTAACTAGCATAATACTGTTTCAATTAGGGAAACATCAGAGATCTGTGTACAGGATTCTTAATGCCAGATTTAAGAACTTTAAGACATTCTATCTATTTTAGCCTTTAAAACGTATTTTTTTAATTTAAATAATTAACAATTAGGCCATACTGAAAGACACTGGGGAGCGTATTCGCTGGCATATTCGCTCGCTAATACATAACCTATTTTTACTGCCGGTTAAGCTACTCTAGCAGGCGTAGTGTATTATTGTGTTGTCGCTATGATATGACATATGCCATAATGCAATGCGTGACTTTTACACGATTCACTGTGGTAATTGCGGTATTATTTTAGATCATCTACAAAAATGACTACACTTGCTTTTCTACCTCTAACCTAATGGTGAAATAGTGCTAAATTATTTATAGCGCACTTATATATTTTTAGCATATGCGTTTCTCTGAATGATCACGTGATTATATATCATTGCCATCAGCGATAGCCGTTTGGGTTCCCTGTTTAACATTTTCTATGTGAAAAACACTCGTCTGTCTGTCTATACACATGAAGTGTGTGATTGGAATACAGTTCATTGTTGAGCTTTGACGGCGCAGAGCAGGGAACAGAACAAGAACCGCTGCTTCATTGATTTGGAAAACGTATGAACTTTATAAATTGTTAGAAGACATAATCGTGATTCGTATATGAATAGATTTTCCCTAGTTTTGATGCGCATGGCAGCAACCCTCCTCTTCCCTAGCAGCACAGTATGGCCTCGCCCCTATGTATCTTTCAATTAGTTTTGATTTCAGCAATCCAAAATTGGCCCAGTTTTCAGCTCTTTTGCCCAGGATGCTTGGATGCACGCAGCACGCATCCCTTACCCTGGAGACTACCCAAGAGTCTGAGTCCCTTTCATCTGTTGATTCACTCACACTGGATCAATGTCAGAGAGAGCTCTGACCTCTCCCGCTGTCTATTTCACTGGGCTGAGACTTATTTATAATCTTGCTAGAGCTGAAGCTTAATTATTAGTGTTTTTGTTTCGCAATGATATTTTAATGATGCGTCCAAAGTAATTATAATAATATTGCATATTGCGCTAGTAAACAGATTTATTCCAACACGAGCTGCAAAATGATAAAATGCTACTACATAATTTGTGTCCTATTTCTTTGCTTTAAAACACTATTTTATTACCCAATAGGTAACACTTTGTTTTACTGTTACACTATTAGTTGCTTATTAGTTACGTATACATTAGAGCAATATCAATTTATTAGTGCAGACTGAAATACATACAATGCCTTTGTTCTAAATGACATTATCCTCTACACCCCTAATCCTACCCAATAACCAAAATTAACCAGTAATGTTAAATTTATTGAGGGAAAAGTCTAAATGTTCTCTCATCTGTTTGGCGTAAGATCAAAATGTGTGTGAACCATCAAAATAGCTGGGCAGGTGAAAATACTCGCTTGACGCGGCGTGTTGGCTCGCGCCATGCAGCCTTGACTGCCATTCGGGAGCGAGCGATCATTGACAGGCTTCGGGGCTTCGCTGCTGAGGTCGAAGGTCACGCCGGAAGCTGCTTTAAAGGACAATATCTAATGAGTAACCTGCTCCTCGGCCGATGAGACGCCACGTTGTGTTTTGATGCCGTGTTCCTGGTGGACTGGAACTATAGATTCCACTTCTAATAACCGCTTGAGAAAATTCCATGTTTAAAGGCATTGTTTTTGCCGTGCTGTTTTATTTGGTGAGGAAACATCCAAATATAATATTTTGGTGTTGTTTTTTACTGCACTTTTATTTGTGTCTGAACATCAGTTCTTTCTGTTTTTGTACACTCTAAGTTTTATTCTGAATGCTTTTGCAAAGGAGTTTGATCATATAACATTTTATTTAAAAACATGGTGAACTTGTATCTTTTCATCTGTTGACTGTGATTAATTTATAAAAAGTGATAAAAAGACGAATCCCTGTGTAAAACACTTCTGTGAAGCTTATATAATACATTATGAAGGTATTCTATGGAGCTTTATAATGAATGCATAATAAAAAAACTTAATAATGTGTTAATGTGTTATAACATCTAACGTTTCTGCACACTGGCTGACTCAAACATGGTATCTTACGTGAATAAGTGTCTGCAAAGCTGTCATCCAACGGAAGATGCCTTCTGCTTTGTTTTCAGGTGAAAATGTGTTTCAGAGGGTTTGGCCAAAAAGAGGGGCCAGAGAAATTGCAATATGACGCCACATGAGTGACTCCGCCACTCAAGCGCGGTATCTGTGAGTAATTACAGCTCGTGAATAAGTTCTCATTTGATTCCTATCTTCAGCATCGCGAAGATTGGTTGATTACGACTACTGATACTCGGCCTAAACCGCTTTCCTATTAGCCGTTTCCAGCCAACACCGGTGCGTGAGCGCGCACATAAAATACGCTGATATCTTCTCCTTATTCTCCCAGGGCTTAATGTGACAGGCATCCTCCTGTCTGTTTTGCCTCTTTAACTTAGTCGGTTGGGCCATAAAATTACAGCGCAGCAGGGCTTCAGCGAAGTGTAATATCTGCGTGATATTTATTTTCCCCTCCCGCCACCTCATAACATCTCTACTTATCAAAGGTGGATACTCAGCTCATACGACTTTCGCGCGGTTTGATTAGATCAATACAGGCTGCCGGACGGGACTCCCGCTTGATCTCAACGTGGCAGAAGCTTGGAGCATGGGTTTCACGGGAAAGGTGTGACTATCGCCATCGCGGACGCATTTGTGCAAATCCGCAGCACAACACTAAAGGCTTGATGTTTTGCAAAACTATAAACATTAAACGTCCAGTAATGAGTCCTTTGTTTCACCTTTGCAGGCATTGATTACCTGTATCCAGATCGCCTTCCAATTACGTAAGTGCTGAGTCAAGCCATTTGATCTGTGTTTCATATGTTTTGGGCAACCCTGTTGGAGGTAAGGATTCAAATGAATCAATGGCCAGTTATCCAAAAATAGGCATTACTACTGGTTATTTAAAAGATAAGCTGCTTTTGTTGAATGTCGAGTTGTCCTCTCACACTTTGGCTAGTGGCATATTTCCCAACTCCCAGATGCTGCTGGTCACACAAGAGCTAAAGAAACTTTAAGTATCTACAACCCGATTAATGTTTAATGTTCATGGGGTTTATGGGCTTATGCAACATGTACACCAAGCCACATGTAGCAAATTTTTCATCTGAAAACATGCTCTGCTGGACCAGCTCCTGACTTTTATCGGGCCGTGGATGTGCTTAGAGCACTTCTAAAGCATTTGCTGCACTTATATTGAGGGCAGCGCCACAGCAAAACAGTAATGTTTTAGTTATGATGTTTAGTGTTGCGAGCTTGTTAACTGTGGAATTGAATGAGATGAGAAAGATGGATTCTGGTGCCATACGAGGTGTATGGAATAGTTAATGCATGTTCTTTTTGTGCTGTCTTACTTATTGCATGTACAGTCAAACATACGGGGCACTTAAATAGTGCAGAGCGAAGAAGAATGACCGGCGGAATGAATCTAAAAATAACTCAAAAATGATGCACACGAGTTTTCAGTTACAAACACCCAAAAGGTTCGGCTACAATTTACTTGCACTCATATCATCCAACCTCGATAAACACACTCATGAAGCCGTGAAACACAAAAAGTTTTTGTACTCATTTGAAAGTCTGCAATCATGTTTCACATGAAAAAGTAATCTGTATGAACTGAAGATTATCTCTAGAAGACAGGATTGGGCTATGGATTTCTAGCTCCCAAAGCCTAAAAAGCTGATGTAGTAAATTCACAGCCAATGGTATTTGATAGAAAATTTGAATGTCAAGGCTGACATTTTCCAGACTGAGAAAATTACTACAGTAAAAATAGATCAAGCATAATAAATACAGCAATGAAAAATTAGCAATTACGCACACACACACACACACACACTATTATATATATGGCACTCCCATCATAAAGTAAATTAGTAAAGAATTTGTAAACATTAGCTGCAAGTGCAGGCAGTTTTTCCTAGAAAGCATTTTGTTTTACTGCTTGAACATCCTGATAGCAATCAAATAATTAAAGTGAGGATATGGACAAAGTTTGACAAATTTGAATAATTTTGATACAAACAAATCAGGGGTTTCTCTTCAAGTAAGACGATCTTAGTGTTGGTCTTATTCCTATTGATACAGTAGCCTCCCTTTTACCTAAGTGCTTTATTTTTACAGAATCTTTGAGAGCTGTGGTTTTGGAGGCATGAGTCGGGGAGTGATGAAAGAGCGCTGCAGGAATATTCTTGAAAACATGCTTTATTCTCAAGTCACTGAAACTGCCTACGCTACATTTAACCTCGAAACACACATGGGCACAGCCAATGACATCAACAGCAAAAACTGTTCTAACTTTTGGGATTCACACTGATTCACACAGAACGCAATAGCCAAAAACGACATCTTGTTTAAAAATAATGTGCTTACCTTTTACCCTAAACAGAACGCTCTATAGTTTGATTCACTTTCCCACTCTTTTACTGTAGCTACAACTTATATTAATGCTATCTACGAAGTTGACAATTGGAGTATCAAGGTGTTTTTTATCGCTTCCCATTTGACTAAAAGTGGCTTGTCTGCATCAAAACCAATTTTGGTAATAACATGATGGCTGCCTGACGACTAGATGGAGTAGAGTACACGCAACTCTTGCCAAACTGGCTGTAAAACCTCCACTGAACCCGACTTCCGCGGTCGAACTCAAAACTGCCTGTGACTACATGTCCCACCTGACCAGCGAAAGACAGAGATTTGTGCTTAAAAAAACATTATTTTCCTATAGTTTTTATGCAACGATAAACGCTTCATACGGTATTTACAGAGGCGGGCCTTCCAGAGCACTGAAAGAAATCACGATGGAATCTAAATTGCATCCTCATGAATAGTTCACAAATGGAAGTAGATATTCCAAGCAGTGAAACAGAGCCATTATTGTTTTGAGATCTGGGCTTGAGCTCTGGGTAAGGTGGAGCAGGAGCAGTACAGAGGAGTTTTAGAACTCAAAAATAACTCATGACTTGAGGCGGCGGTGGGGATGATAATGTCTCCAGCCGGGCCTAGATGAGGCAGTAACTCAGCATGTCCTCCTTCATACTTTATTTAGCACCCCCATTCCTCCCAGACTTCTCGCCAGAACTGAGCAGATACCCGCTATGCAACGCTGGTTTTGTGTTTCAGTGTGGCCAAGGTGGGGTTAAAATAGATTCAGGATCATTTGCCTGGTCAAGGACTAATGGGATGAGGAGGAATTAGCATGTTGCTTAATGATTTTTTGACAGGGGACTGGATTTAATCCATCGCTAACTGTAGCTCCAGCGGCAGCCAAATGGAGGCTTGCCAGAGAACAGAGGCCAGTTTCTCAACATACGACCGCTTCTCGATGGTGTTCAGTTTCATGGTGATTAAAATGCTGTCATGTTAAGGCAAGGTCCTCAGAGCGGTTTAAACTTGACCTTGCAGATATTTACCAAGCTACAGGAGGTTTTAGGCCCTTCACTCTCTTTAACTGCCAATAAATCCCCATAAGAAGTGATATAAGAGTCCATATTTATTGGGTATAATTTTGCGGTAATGGCTGGCTGAGCGCATGAATATATTTTTCAATGACAGCTACTCATGTATGTATGTAAACATTGTGATGCAGAATATCTGTATCTTGATGGCGCTTTGGAGGCGGTCGTGCTTTGGTCTTGCTTCCCAGTTAATGAACTCTCTGGGCAGATGGACGGCTGATGTGAGGGTAGTGGGGATTATGCTTATGACAGATTGCTCAGAAATCTATGCGCTGCCGTGTGCTACAAACCGATGTCATGGTTCTGTGCTCTGGGCTGTGTGCAGGGCTCCGCTGTTCGCCTCGGGGACCGCTGGCCACATCATGCTCTCTACTTTCCCTCAGCCCAGACTCATGAAGAAATTACTTCCTCTTTTGGATTCTGTGGCAGTGTTGTGAATCCATTCGTGGTCCCAAGTGAATATAAAAATCATATTTCTATAGAACATCAAGCAGAAACACTGGAATAGAAAAGAAGTGAAATTTGCCAGCAAAAGCAAAAATCTAATTTGGTAAGATTTGTAATCATTTGGATAATGTCACAATTTATGGCATGACATATGGAACACAATTGAAAATATAATGAAATGTTATTATGCGCATTTTAAGAACATTTGTGTTTATAGCTTTTCCTTGTTATTATTTAGCTGATGACATTCGTGGTTACCTTTGCCATGTTACATTAATTCATCACGTTCCGTTATAGGGAGATGGTTCGGAGAAGTGGACTTCATTTTTGAATATCCAGCATTCGCGATGGTCTCGACCGGTATGAAATCTCTCCAAGCTACTTTTGCCCCGAATCTCGGTGTTATTGCTGGCCTGGAGCCAAAGGCCTCTCGTCCCCATCAGTCATCGGTGAAATGCCAGAGCGATCCTCATCAGCCTGGAGCCACTGACTACAGACTCAGCCATCTTTTCAACTCCGCCTAACGGCGCTGAATACGCCCGGGCTCTCCGGGCAATGAATGCCCGATAATGAAGGAGCATATGGCACCTTGACCGTGCTGAGAAGTTTCTTCAAGTTGGCACTCAGAGCGAGAGAATGGCCTGATGAGTGTGGAGCGGGAAGCCCCTGGAGGTTTCTGCTGAGTTTATGAGAGATGGGGACTGGTTTGCAGATTCTGTGTGAGCAGCAGATGGAGAGATTTCTACATCTTTTATACTAAGTGCTAGAATTTGTGGGATCAAAAATGTTAAATAGGTTTCTATGCTCGTAAGAAAACAAAAGATTTTGATTTCTATTATGTAAAAGTTAAAGACCTTGTAGTTTACTATAAGCCTTAAGATTTGCCTCTGCCTGAATTATTCTTTATATATTCCATTACTGTGACATAAATGAGTCATACAGTACATTAGGATTTTATCACTACCTTTCTTTCTTGCATCTCGCCTCACTGCTGGAAGCAGAACAAAGCATGCAGGCTGTGTGTGGCGCCTCTACCGTGCCCAAACATATTACTCTGAGATGGTTAATTAAGGAATAGCTAGACGAATGCTTAATGAGGGCAAGGGAACAATAATAGGTGTGAGCTCAATGGAGATTCCAGAGTTGGTTTCAAAATAGCGAATGACCACCATTGAAAATCGTCTCTTTGTGTGTTTTGACGTATTTACACTGGATTGGTAAGTGCGAATGTAAAAGTTGACGGATGCTGCGCTTTCTTCCTGATTGCTTCAGAACGCAGAAGCCAGCTTCACTTCAGCAGTAACGAATTCGCACCTCGCATTTCCACGCTACATTGGTGACGACTGGTTCAACAGAATGTCTTCTGAGGTCTGACTGACATCTCTTGGCGTGAAACAGGTAGCCATGTAAATCATATGCAGTGGAAACAATCGCACAGCTTACGTGATTAGTGAACAGCTCTGAACGTAACTCATCCAGCTGGAATTTAGGTCAAAACTGTTCTTTGTCTCATATTTTAAAGCCTTTTGTAATGCTTTTCAATTAAATATGTTAATTCACCAACACAAATGAACTTTAAGATAATACTCATCTTAGCTACCTGACTTTCTATATTCATTTTATTCACTGTATGTTTAATATTATTTTGATTCAGGACGTGTCTACTCTGCATCTTTTTGACAAGAAAAAGCGACAGAGCATTTTTTTAGAGAAATCGCGCTTAAGTTAATAAATAGGCAGCGGAGGGTGCCTTTGTTATATAACAAGAATGCAATGGAGTCTAGTGTGTGTTGCAGAAATGTCTTGTGTTAGCTTTTGGTTAACGGAGGTTAATTCGGTTCACGGCGACGCTTAGGGATGCAAGATATGTTAGGAAGAAACAGTGTGATGTAGTTTAGTCTAGGAGCTCCGTTGGATTGAAGCACCGCTTGGAGCATATTCTCTGGAGTAGATAGTTAGTCATATTATACAAAATATCCATTCTTTGATCAATGCTGCCTGTATACTCTCTGTACTTGCTATATATTTTAGTATTTAAATATAAAAGAGAGAATCTTACTGGCTCCAAACCTTTAAACACTCAGGTGGTGTGGCCATAATGCCTTATAAGATGGGCAAGATTACTCAGAGCGCAAGGATGTATCCGGGCGGGGCTGGAGGAGCATTGACTCTGTGACTGTGTTTCCCCAGCAGAGCAGTGGCTGGATGAAGGACTCCCTGCCTCTCTGCATTGGATTTTCCTCACACGTAGAGCCCCATTAAGTCATCTCTGACTGGCTCAGCCCAGCTGCATTAATACAGCGCTGAGCTCCTTCCTTCTGCACCTTACTGTAGAGCAGTGGTGGCCCGACTCAAACCTCGCCCCAGAGGTGAAGATTACTGTTCCATCATTTCATCGGATTTCCAAACAGGGTTTCACCGCTTAACCTGATGAAGGAGTCAGTAATCAGGAGAGTCTGTTCCACAATAAAACATAAATTAATGCTCGGTGTGATGCAAATCGTTTCTCTCCCACTTCCTCGGAATGAAACACGATTGATCGCCTGCTTCGCTGGGCATGCTAAAACTGGAGCGCATTTAGAGATGTTTCAGTGAGGGAGGGAGGTGGACGAAAGAAACAACAACCCTGCATAAACGTGGCCTCGCTGGCTACCTAAGAGCGGGATGGACTCAGCTGGATGCGCTGTTATCCAGGGGTAGCTAGCCATGGACGCTGGACGGTCTGAAGGAACAGTTCAGATGAAAATGAAATTCAGATGAAAATGTGCTCACTGGGCCTGATGAGATGCTGCCAAGCCAGATGACTGTGGACTGTGATCTTCATCAGGGATTTGGAGAAACAAGTCTCTGCATCACCTTCTGATTAATGCTCTGCAGGAATGGGTTCCCATGAATATGATATTTTGATATATATATATATATATATATATATATATATATATATATATATTATGATTTGGATTTAGAAATAAAATGTAGGATTGTTAGGGGGTCTAGGGGCAAAATGCGAAAATGGTGAGACTTTTCTCGAATCAACTGCATTGATGGTTTGTAGCTATCTTCATACTGGTTAGAGGAAAGAATAAAAACGGACTAATTTAAACTGAGCGCACCCTCCTGTGGGCTCTATAAAAGCACATATTCTGCTACGTCGCCTAATTAAACCTCATTTATACAATATCCGCTCGAGAGAGATAGAATTTCAGTCTGAACTTGTTTTGAAATGCATCCAAAAGCACAGAGTAGATGTTTTCTTGGCCTGCCATGGAGCTGTGTTTATTGTGGAGGTTTCAGGCGTATAGGACAGGCTGCCCTACGGAGGAAGGTCAGTGGCCTTCGTCAGCGTACTGCACTGCTCAAATCCATACACCATCACACTCTTCGGAGACATGGACACAAATGCAAGTGCTTACGGGCACCAAAGTGGTTTTGGATTTTATGCGTGATATGTGCATCTCCGATATTTTGGGTGTCGTATTCACTACTAAACCTCAGATGCAAGCATGCAAGCAAAAGCATGTGACGTTAAAGTCGATTCCACAAAATGATGTAACCTGCATTGATTTCCGAGGATAAATCTCATTACAGTGCGCCCAGATAAACCTTGGCGTGATAGATATTTTGAACGCCAGCGCCAAGGACAGACAGAATTCACAGAAGGGAAGACAAGTGGTCCTTGTGTTTTTCCAGGCTGGGTTGCGGGTGTGAAGCACGCTGGGCCGCAGCTGAGAGCAGTATATCATCTGAGCTGCAGACTGCAGCACAACTCAGACGGCATATATAAATAGAAACGCTAACTGAGAGCAGGAGGAGGACGCCTTGATGGCTTTCCTTCCAGAGGAGGCTCTGTTCTTTAGCAGCCTGCCTTGTGCGCCTGAGGCTTGGTTATTTTACAGGGTGGCGTCAGAATCAATGCGCTCGCTATATGCACATTGAATTCGGAATCTAGCCAAGTGTCGTGAATGTATCGACCCTATGGCTATTCCCCCGTTAAACCAATATTCCAGTTTCCTTAAGGAGTCTAAAAGGCAAACAGTTATGCGTCTATACAAAAGCCTTTGCTAGAGGCTATATGATAAAGGCAATTTCCGATGGACATATTCTAAATATGCATTAATAAGAAAATATATTTTACATTGGAGCAAGTAAGCAAAATGACCTGAATGATGAATTAATTAACTTTGATGTCACGTTTAGTTTTGTGAGGAACAGAATGAAACGGCGGTTATTTGCTGGAAGTCTTGCCCTCCTTTTGTAGCTTTCAGTTCTCATGCACAGATTCCCAGATGGTAAGACAACTTGTGAAAATCATTGAATTAATGTAAAACTATTTGTTGGTTTGTCAAACCGATTCAGAAATTATTTTTTTTATTTATTTTGCAATTTTGTAGAGCCGTACCACTGTTCAATCTCACGCTGTAGTATCAAACATTATTCACACATAAATGACACAACACACTTGTGAGCAATTATCGAAATAACCTCACAATTATTGCAGTCACCATCACCTCATCCCAATGGATTTTAGTTTTCATCGCCTCAACAAATGTGTTTTAACACATTGTTACAGCGGACAGTGAAAACCTAACCCATCTATAGCACTAGAACACTGATCCCAATAAATTTGAACATTTCTTTTAACATTACTGTAGCTGTGGGTGCAAATGCCATTTGGATTTAGTGCAGTCAACAGACAAATCAGCGAATTGAATCAGTGGTTGCTTGCTGTCAGGGTGCAGACTTCATCATGGAGTAGAAGGCGTGTATGAGAAGCTCTCTTCAGACCTTCGTATTCTGAATACATGCTGTGGTGACTGGAAAGTTTTTAGCAGATTCCTTATATTTTGCTTGTTTGTAATCATACTTATTGCCATCAATCGAACAATGGATATTTTGCTGTTATTTATGCATATTCAGAAGATGCTAGTGCCATGATCTACCGTTTGAGCTAGCGATAGAGCTTTCAAAGCACTGCTTCATGATGCTTCAAGCCAAAGTCAGGCGATTTGAATTAATGAGGATTTTTAATGTCACAACCATTTTGAAGTGATCTTTCATTGGCTCAGTTTTACTTACACTCATAGACTTTAATAGCATGTGTAATTAAAAGGAAAAATTATGCAAGCCCTCCATAACAAAAACAACAAAATAACAATTAATTTTTAATGGTATTGGAAGTATTTGTTGAAGGCATTAATTAGAAGAACTTTTCAGTAAAATATTTGCAGTTTTCTTGCACCAGTAACCACTTTTTAGGTGCTTCTGACCTATTGAAACATCAAGGATGTTTTACTTTTCTTAGATTGTGCATATAACAGAAAACATTAGCTTTTCTGTTGGTGTTCCTAATAAATGTCACAGCAATGCGTCTTGAATATGTTTTGCATCAATTCGATTTTATTTGGGATCATTACTATGAAGTTGATTTAATATTCTTCATAACAAATGTTAAAGTTGTTTAAAAGTTAAATAGGTTCTAAATGATTCTTGATCATCTTTAAAATAAGGTAATCACTGAAATAATTTAGGCTATGCTTTTACAGTAAATGCATATCTTGGCTTCAGTTGCAAATATTAAACAGGTTTAGAAAAGTCTTTGTGAAAGTGGCTGGCAGCAACCGGTTCTTGAATTCTGCGACTATGATCTTTAGAACCACACTGCATTCACAATCAGCCTGACAGTTTGTGTAGAGTGCAGCTGTTCTGTATTTCTCTTTACAGTAATTGTTATATTACGTCAAATCTTTGAGAAACGTGTGGAGCGTGTTTTTCAGTCATGGCACAAGGTGTGCTGGAGAGTGTCTGCGGTGTCCAACAACAACATCTGTGGAGTGGGCGTGGCCTACAACTCCAAGGTAGCAGGTATGTCTCTGATAGGCTATAAAAATGGGGCGTGTCATTCACGGTTGATTAGGTCTCACGTGATCTGTTTCACCATTTCTTGATGTCTGAAAAATCCTATATCTTACACTGACCGTTCACTTCTATTATTCGCTCATATATATATATATATTACAGATATGTTTTTTTTGCTTTCTGTGCTGGCTGTTGGATTGTATTGGAAAGCACCAGAATAATACCAATAACATATATTTGGTTGCAGATCATTTGTAAACTTTATAGAAAATCCATGTTTCAAACGGTACAAAAACAATATTCACATTAAAGTGTTGTTCTTCAAATACTTGCATGCGTTAGCAGGTTTGTTCTGTGCAGTCAGTAGTGATGAATGATTTGTCTCCGTTTGAGACGTTGCTTTGTTTCTCAGCCTAATGGAATATCAGCTCAATTGATAATTTCTAGCCTTCCCCTCTTCCACGACGTCCAGCAGCCAGCGCCAACAGCAGCATCAATAAAAATATCATTTACGCTCTGCGGCGCATTGATTTTTTTTTTCTTTTCAAAAGGCCACAAAAGAAATGGCGAGTAACTAATAGCCAGTGAACGTCTTTTGTCCCTCACAAAGGGACACACACGCATGATTCACAGAAGGTTTTCCTCCAGGATGAGGACTATCAGTGAGTCTTATAGCCGCTGATTTCCCTGGAATGCCTTCATACGTGGATTTAAGCTGTATATAGAAAACATTGTCTCGAGAACGGTCTTAAAACAAGCTTTTGATGGTCTTGGTCTCAGACTAAGAGGACTCGGGATTTAGTTTGAAGACAACTGTGGAGAAACTCTCTGATTTATTTACAGCCACCATTAATGCGATTGGGTGTAAACTTGCTTCAGATGCAGTCAATAGCTAATTAAATGACTAAATAACAAAAATAAATCATTTGATTTATACCAGTGAATGTCAAAATGTTCGTTATCGCCCCACAAAATTCGATATATTATTGCGAAAAAGTGAATAAATGACGTGGATTTTTATATGATGTCATTAAGCAATATCAAAAGAGCTCTGGAAGTGTCTTGGTATTGTATTAATGGTTAAAAATAAGGTATTTCTTAGGTAGCAAAAGTTGACTTGTATTGGACTATATTCCTAATCTTACCCAATAATTTATAAACTAGTAGCTTAGTAAGCATCAGTAGAGTAACATCTAGTTCTTCTCCGTGATCTCTCTCCTGCAGGAATTCGTATGCTGGACCAGCCCTTCATGACGGACATCATCGAGGCCTCGTCCATCAGCCACATGCCTCAGGTTATTGACATCTACAGCGCCAGCTGGGGTCCCACCGACGACGGCAAGACGGTGGACGGCCCTCGGGAGCTCACCCTGCAGGCCATGGCCGACGGAGTCAACAAGGTACCTCGTCAATTTGCATTCCCAGGAAGAAAGCTCTCTATATATTCCCAATCTCTCACAGACAAATCAGTATGCAGATAATATGTCCATGGCATCATTGTTGGCTATCTTTTGAATTGCTCACAGTTGAATCTTTGTAAATATAAGTATTTGTCTCAAGCAAATGCTGCACATTCATTACGATAACTATTTCAGGCCTTTGCATCGTTGCAGCCGCATTACAAAACCGCTTTGACTCCCGAGACTCTAGGAGTTCTCCCACATATGTCAACCTTGTAAAGTCTCCTCGCGTCACACTGAACGTGTCATTTAGATGCACATTCCCCGTTCGTGACTGCTGCCTTCACAAATTGCCTCGGCTAATGGGTATAAATGGCGCCGAGCGCTCCTCTGCTGAGCAGGATTTATGAGGGCGCTCCACTTGTCAAGCCGAGGCATCGCACAAAATGTAATCGCTGTGTGTTTTGAGCAGCCCTTTGCAATTGAAATCAGATTGGACGAGAATAGCAGCGATGGGTGAAGACTATCTGTCCCTCAGGCTTCCTCAAAGCGCTCGGAGAGGACTGAGGTCGAGCCTGGGAGTCATACCGAGCGCTGTTTAATCATTATGAGGGTCAGACGCCAAACACTTCTCGTACGCTTCATTTATTTATTTGTAGGATGCCACGCAGAGCGCTAATGAAATGGCAGATACAGACAGCATGTCACTTACCACAGAATATCATCTTAAATTGTCACTCAAAATTTGTGGCTACTGCACAGCAATGGAAACACATGGGGCATTGCAGCAGATATATATATATATATGATATTTCAACCTTGGTGTCATATCTTATGATTACGTGCAAAATACACAATGTTAAAAGAAAAAGGAAAACTCTAGAATGAATGCTGTCTTCCCATTTCTGCTTCAAACCCTGTGTTGCGATGCCAGAATCAGTCCTGATGATTTTTGCCAGAAATGCTGTCAACAGATCGAATAATGCAAAAACGTTCCTTTAGCTGACCCTTGCTCAACGAGTTCCTTTAGCTCACCCTTGCTCTGTTTTGCTGTTGGACCCCATGGCAATGCTAAAAATAAATAAATGCAAGCTTAAAGTTCATAAAACTGCAAGTGAAAGTCTGCGATAATAAGAATTACCTAAAACTACCTTTTGAAGATTGCTCAGAAATCATGCCATATTATCATTCAGCCTTTTATCCACCAGTTTTCTTCTGTGTTACTTTGAGAAACTAATCTGAGCACCTCAAAATTTCTTTGTAGAAAAAGCAGTAATATTTCTGGAGAGTTCTGGCAAAATTCAGTGAAAAAACTGGTGCATAATCTCAGATCGATACAGCCTATGATCAGTCAGTTCCAAGAAAGAAGTAGAAAACTGCTAACTGAAGGTATCTGGTACTCAGCAATAATAGCTTATCGAAAGATTTATAAGCAATTAATAAGCTAAATGTAAAGTAGGGGAAGTCTTTCCAAAAAGTCCAAAAATATTCAATGTGAGAGGGGTGGGTTGAGATTTCTTCTACTGTGCTAACATTAACTAGCATTTTCAGGAGAAAACAAGCAAACAAACATGAGGGTTAAACATTGACAGAAGAAGGTATTCTGGGTCTTCTTGTAGGACATTTTCTCCATTGGCAAAGTCACCTTTGTCTTGCTCCATGAGGAATTTGTAAGGCACTTTACTGTGAAGGCCTTTGAACAAGTGAAAAGCAACCATACAAATGCGACCTTAAAAACTTTTCAGACTTTTGACCGACCTCAAATCATGCAGCTGTTTGAGGAGAGCTTTTTACTGTTCCTAGCAATCAGGTCTGGCATTTTCACCTAGCAGCTGATAAAAAAAGGTGAATGATCCTATAAAGTTGTGTTAAAGAAGGACCCTGTGTCTTTCTTGAGAGCAGAATATCAGAGGAATCAGCGTGTGCTGTAGCAATGTGAAACTACTCATAACTATAAATCATACAGAAGTCAGTGTCTAACACTGCATTGTGTGAAGAGCTGCACAGACGCTTCTGTTCCTGCTCTTTGACCAATTGTTCTTTCAGTCGTCTGGAGGAATTTTCTCCTCTCCCACACTAAACAAAGCTTGTTACAAAACCGGCAGTTTAAAGCTCAACCGTTTGTTTTAGCTAATTGTTCCAGGGTTCAGCGGATGGGTCTCCATTCATAAAGAGCAAGAGAGAAAGAGAAACAGATGGAGATTGAGAGGTTGTGTTCACTAAAATGACAGCAGTTGAAGGTGTTTGTGGTCTGTAATATTGTTTTTTTCTTTTACAGGAAGCAAAATATTAATTTAATCAGTCAAGAGAAAGAGAATGCATAAAGGGTTGCACCCACAAACAAGGCAGAAGAAATTTAAAAATGACCAGCCAAAAAATAGCTCATGAAGTCAATGTTGCAGAAATGAGATGTGTTTTTTTCTATGGCTCTAATAATGTCTTCTGAACCCCTTATAGCACAGCTTCGAGGTTGATGAAGTCTAAATTGTTTTCACCCTAGCAATGTATTAAACTCATGTGTGCAATTGTGACTTTATTGTATTACACCGTCGAGACTTTATTTTTCCATATTAGCAAACAAGTTTCATTAGCTCCTCGACGAGTCACATTTACCACACAAAAGACTGGGGTTATTAGATGCTGAATGAGTCATTTTGATATCAAATCTAAATTATGAAAAGCCGTAAAGTTCGGTAGTGACTGCAGATTGTAAAGGCGCCATCTTATTTTCTTATTTGTTTACTCCAAAGAGGCTGATGCCCCGGGGTCTGGAAGCACCGTAATCACTCCTCGATGTGTTAGCATGGTAAATCACCACGTACTGCTCAAATAACAATAATCAAGCACCCTTTTAAGATCACAATTGTACTGTACAGATTTCCTCCCGTCAGGTGCCTGCCACTATAAAACACAAAGCCTAAAGAAAAGAGCGCCGTTGCATCCAGCTAAAAGCATCAAAATTATATGTTCAGACGAGAACCTTAAACACAATGGCTGTGCTTGAATCATCGACACTCGCAGGAGAGCTTGCAGTCTTTAAAAGGTCTCGAAACGCCTCTCTGATGTCTCCAGTGAATTACTCGTGGTTATGCGAGTGTAATTTGTATGATAGAGTAAATCCGAAAGAGCGCGGACTGCTCCGCATTGAGCAGTAGCAGGTGTGAGCGGCGCTCGTCTTTCTCTGTGTCCGACAGGGCCGAGGTGGGAAAGGCAGCATCTACGTGTGGGCCTCCGGAGACGGTGGTAGCTATGACGACTGTAACTGCGACGGATACGCCTCCAGCATGTGGACCATCTCTATTAACTCAGCCATCAATGACGGACGCACCGCGCTCTATGATGAAAGCTGCTCCTCCACCCTCGCCTCCACCTTCAGCAACGGCCGTAAACGAAACCCCGAAGCTGGCGTGGTGAGTGAGTGAGTGAGTGCGTGGCGGTGTTTCCTACAGATCTGGTTTGTTTGAATTGATTTGATTTTCCATCCAAATGATGTTTTAATAATTACCATTTTAAAAAGCACATTGTATTGTATTGTAATTCTTATTATAACCCTGGAGCACCAAACCAGTCACGAGTAACATGGCTATATTTGTGACAATAGCCAACAATACATTGCATGGGTCCACAATTTTCTTGTACGCCAAGAATCAGTAGGATCTCAAGTAAAGATTATGTTCCCTGAAGATATTTTGTAAATGATATATTAGTAGTATGCATTGCTAAAGACTTCATTTGGGCAGTTTTTTTTGCTTTCAGATGATGTATAGATTGCTGAATCTGGTTTTGCGATCCAGGGTCATATATTTTGTATTCAGTCATCTGTGGAGTATTAGATTCAGATTGGTCATAGCTGCTTTAAAACATGCTTTTGAAACACAATCCTTCATTCTGCAGCGTGATCATATGAAGTGCGACAGTGATAAAATGACAGGGAGTTAATCGTTTCATCCATTTTGTGTTTGAACAATGACTCTCAGATGGAGTCGGAGGGATGCATTCAGCTAGGAACTTAATCAGAGCGTATCTCCAGGCTCAAAGAAAGCGTCTGAGATGAAGACTGTGGTTAGTCTGTCAGAGGAAAGGCAAGAATTGGCTCGTGTCAGTCTGGATTCTCTCAGGGAGATCAGCGTCGTGAGACTTCTCTCTGAGCACTGAACACTACAATACCAAAAGATATGGCAAATGATTGCTTTTTTATTATTCTTATTAAAAGGGGAAGAACAATAAACTTATTTCGATCGGTTTATCACTCAAAAGGATTAAAAGAAATGTAGACATGACAGTGACAGTGATATCCATTCAAATATATTCATACAAATTAGGCCTAAAGCACTAAATAATTCATTATTTGGCTTTCATCTCATTGCTTTTCGAGAGGTTTGCTTACATCAGTCAAAATTGGTCACAAGTACAAACACCCATCTCTGGAGGGTAAATATGGATGCTTCTTTCATCTCCCGCCTTTGATAGATCATAAAATCCCAGGCAACTCCAAAGTGTACATCACCTCAAAGAGTTGTGACGAACAAAGCTTTGGGGTTTTCCTCTTTGCCAGCCGAACCAAGTTCTCTTAATGATCGACAAAGTTCAAAATGTAAGAATTGACTTCCATTCCTCCGATGAGCTGCAATGTGAACGGCCCAACAAACGCTACAGGAAGGGATTTACGGAAACAAATTCAACACAGTCACATAACAGAGCAATTTCATTGGTCCAACGCAACAATGAAATCAGCAAGAACCAATCATCTTTATTTCACTGTTACTTTCCACCTTGTACACTTAAAAAAATATTTTTAAATAGTATTTACTATTTAGAAAAGTCAATTTTTACAGTGTATGGTTGCTCGTTGTTGGTTTGACATAAAATATTTTCATCACAATTATTTGTATTTCATGCAATGAATGAAACTTTCTTAGAACAGTAAGGTTTTATACATTCTTAGATTTAAAATTTAGTAATAAAATCTAATATTCTTAGAAATGCAAAAATAAAATGATGATGTTACCAACAAAATAAACACGTTGCTCGCTTGCTCTAAAGTCAGTTCAACACAGAATTAGAATTTCGAAGGCATTTTTCACCTGCTGGAGTGTAATCAGGATATCATTGGCACTAATGTTTAATTAAGGCTTGCTCTTTGTCTGCGTCTGTCTCCAGGCCACCACGGATCTGTATGGAAACTGCACACTGCGTCATTCGGGCACATCTGCTGCCGCCCCGGAGGCCGCTGGCGTGTTCGCCCTGGCTTTGGAGGCCAAGTATGTACACTTTTGTTTTCCAGCCTCTATGAAAGATTTATGACACAATAAGACAGCGTTGCAGGCAGGCGGCAGCTGAGATGGTAGATTACTGCAGACGAGGCTCGTGTCAGAGCGCTCTTGCTCTCAAACCTCCTCATGTATGATTGATACACAGAAAGCTGCATTCCTGGTGATTAGAGAGCTGAATGATGATGTTACCGACAAAATAAACACGCTGCTTCACGCTGCTTTACTTTACTACTTGATTTGAAAACGTACATTTCACCCAAAGCCATTTGATTTTGCACCATGTTGTAAAATTCAGACATCCATTCATTCTCCAAACTCCTGAGCAGATCTATCCCAGGCAGAAGTTTAGGGGTGAATTATAGAAAGATCATAATTTTAAAATCTTATCTGTTTGGTGACCAAGATCATTTCAATTAGGGACACATTTTGGCCGACAGCTATTACAGAACACAATTTCCTAAGTGCATTATCCTGTCTGAACTACGCAAACCTTGTTGACAAAAAAAACCTGTTCATGTATGCATATCTTGCACACTCTTTGAAAATATATTAATAAAACAACAAATAAAAACGCTAATGTAAAAAAAAAAAAAAAAAAGAATAAAGAGATGATTTTGTCGATGGTGTGGAGGCTTTATCCTTCTCGTCCTTGGTGTAAAAGGGCTTTTTTTTTGCAAAAGGCAATTTTTAAAGTGAAGAATCATCTATTATTTCATTTATCTCATCAGCAGCGCAGTGTTGGTTGCTTGGTAACAGACCTGAGACTGGATTGTCGAACTTGATGCTGCAATTTAAGATTTCCTAACTAGAGATAAGATACGATTTTGTAAAATAGGATAATTAGTTTTCTGTAATACGAATCTGTAAAATCCTAACTTAACGTATCGTATCCTAGGTTAAGACCTAAAATAAGAAACTTTCTGTGATACGCTCCCTGGACAGGGACAGTTTGATGTGTGAATCAGGGCTGAGAGGGTGATCTGGCAGTAGCCCTGCTGGAGGAAAGGAGGCTATCACTGTTCGTTTCTAAGACGCTTCATATCCACCTACATTTACAGCCGCTGATAAAGAATCAAACTGGCAAGTATGTCGCTGATCACCTCAAGAAAAGGAATTTGAAAGGCGCTTTTGGTTCAAGCCAACAACTACGCATGTTTCTCTGAATGCCAGACAAAAAAATCATATTTGGCTGCATCTGGCACTTTAGACTCATTAAAAGAGTTTGAAGCTCAAGTCTCATTTCATTTCAAGAGTAACCACATTGACTGAAATTAACTACAAAGAGCTAAGGCTTTATTAAAAACTAACAAATTAATCACACTTTTTTTCCTGAAATTAATAGTGATTAATCCCACTTGACATTGAAGTTTTTAAATACATTTTTATAAATTTATATAAATACTTTAACAGATTTGAATAATAAAATTAGTGTATTAGTGTGTTATGTGTAAGCTAGATTAAAGAGTGTGTCAGCCTCCCGAACAGTTTTAGGGAGATTGTTCCAGAGTTTGGGTGCCAGATAGGAAAGGTTCTGCCCCCCGCCACCCATTTTGATATTCTAGCTATTATCTTTGACGGAAAAGGGAGATCAGTCTGTAATTAGTCTTTGGGGTCAAGATGAATTTTTTAAATGAGAGGCTTAACAATAGGCAACTTGAAGGTTTTTGGGACATATCCTAATGACATCGATGTATTAATAATAGCCAAGAGAGGATCTGTTATGAGGGGTACTGAGTACTGAGATGGTGTTATAATCCATTTGCAGGATTTACTCAACAAATGAGAGACAAGAATCAGAAACAGGCAGTGGGTCAGTAACAAGGCAGTCAGGATTGGTTACCAAGTTAGAGGGGCAAATCCATAGGCATGGTAGAGTAGCAAGCAAAGGGTCGATGCACAGATGAACAATTCAATCAGGCAAACAAAACAAAGGGGCAAATCCAAGGAGCAGAGAGAGCAAACAGGCAAAGATCATACATGAACAGCAATCAGAATAAACAATGAAAACGCTCGGTAAGGCAGGGTAAGCTGTGAGCTCTGGCTTTATACTGGCCAAACAGGAAGTGGTTGCAGAGGAAGTGAAGCCAAGTCAATATTCCGGTGACTGCTCCCTCTGCTGGTGTGGCGTTACAGGATCTATGATTTCTGGAAGCAGATCTTTTAATAGTTTAGATGGAATAGGGTCTAACATACATGTTGCTGGTTTAGATGATTTAACAAGATTGTACAAGTCTTCTTCTCCTATAGTAGAGAAAGAGTGTAATTGTTCCTCATCGGATCTAAAGCTCACTATCTGATTTGAAACTGTAGTTGACGGCTGCATAGTAACAATTTTATCTCTGATGGTATCAATCTTAGAAGTAAAGTAGTTCATAAAGTCATTACTGCTGTGCTCTTGGGGAATGTCAGCACCTGTTGATGGTTTATATTTCGTTAATTTAGTCTCTGTATTGAACACATACCAGAGATTATTTTTTGTTTTCTTTTAAACAAGACAAAAAAAATCTGATCAAGGAGTTTTAATGTTTTTCTGTATAATAGGGCACTTTATTGCCAGGCTATTCAAAATACCTCTAGTTTTTGTCCAGTTGCGCTCCATTTTCTGGGGCGCTTTCTTTAGGGTGGGAGTGCGCCTATACACCACGGAGTCAGATCGTTTTCTTCTATCTTTTTTAAGCTTAAAGGAGCAAATCTAAAGTGCTAGAAAAGAGAGTACATAAAGTATATAGTTTCTGTTACATCAGCCACGCTGCCTGTGGAACACATCTTAAGAAGGAGAGTCACGCAGTCAGAAGAACGTGATCTGGAGGTGGAGGAACAGCAACTGTGTTTATTACACTTGATTGAGAAAGCTTTGTAAGGTGCGACTTCTGGGGAAAAGGCCATTTTGCCACATAATTTCTGCCTCCATTCACACATTTCAGTATGACGTTATGGTGTCAGGACTGGTGTTAATAACTGTTGACACAGCCTTCCCTGTGTAAAGTCTTTGTGTTTGCTCAGTACTAAATAATGATGTAGGTGGCGAGAGAGCAGGTCTCTTTGTTCAGCCAAATGTAAACACACATCGTAAACGGCAGCTTATTTGCATGTGTTTGTATATTTCAGCAGTACTTAGAGGAGAGTACTGCAATACGGCTCTGGGCTGGAACGGGACAAAGAAAATCAGCCCTGGCATTTTCAGTTCAAGCGACAGTTTTTCTCCATTCTTTATGGATGGGGTTTTGGTTCCTTGCCGGTGTGCAAATGATTGATTGATTGACTTGTTATTAAACTATATCATGTCATTTTAAATGTAAATTCACCCTCTGCCAGTAGGTGGCGCTTATGCGGCAATCACCATACAGCGTTTCATTGGTCATCGCTGTAAGCAAAGCAGAGGTTTGCTTATTAAAGGAAGAGTTCACCCAAAAATGAAACATTCCTCATTCATATGACTTTCTTCTTTCAGTTTTTTAAAATGTATCCTCTTCCAAGCTTGGAAAGGCTTGTGGATGCTGGCTATTATTTTGAAGCTCCACAAATCGCATATATACATTTTAAAACTAAACCAAAAATGTTTATATTTTTAAATTATAACTTATAAGAGAGTCAAGTTTCGTTTCTCGGCTGACCTCTGACTCGATATATGACGTAGCTTTGCGTGGATTTCAGCTCTTAAACTCTGCCTCCATCGTTTAGAGCCACATCTCAGCATCCAATCAACAACCAATGCACAGAATCAAGTCTATTCATTTGATCTCTTACTGACAATCTCTAGGATTAATGGTCAGAGCTTGGTCAAAGAAGACGGCATATAGTCTACATTCGCTTCCTCTGGCACTCTCCACAAATTGCTCTTCATCTTGAGTCGAGCGCTCTTGAGGAACCATATGCAACTGTAAGGGTTTTGTTGTTGCATTGCTTTGTGCTCTCTGCAGGAAGTCATTCACTCAACAGTGCACATTTTATATTGGAAGGATATGATAACTATTAGGATTGGGAGCCTGAAGGAGGCTTGAATGGTTCAAGTTTATGACAAACAGCAGTTACGCTAGTCATTTATTTTACATGGCTTGAATTTATTTCCTTCGTTGTGTTTTTTCTGCAGCCCGAACCTGACGTGGAGGGACCTGCAGCATCTGACGGTGCTCACCTCTAAGAGGAACAAGCTTCATGACGAGGTGCACCAGTGGAGGAGGAACGGTGTGGGTCTGGAGTTCAACCATCTGTTCGGATACGGCGTGCTGGATGCTGGAGGGATGGTCAAACTGGCCCGGGAGTGGAAGACCGTCCCGGAGCGATTCCACTGTGTGGCTGGATCCGTGCAGGAGAT
Source organism: Puntigrus tetrazona (assembly GCF_018831695.1). Taxonomy (NCBI): domain Eukaryota; kingdom Metazoa; phylum Chordata; class Actinopteri; order Cypriniformes; family Cyprinidae; genus Puntigrus; species Puntigrus tetrazona. The sequence goes on along the minus strand of NW_025048397.1, from coordinate 74,865 downwards.
ACAGTGAGTACAGAAAACACCATTTAGACTGGCCTTTGCCTTCACTAAAGTGGTAGAAATTGTACAAATATTAAGCACAAAATTAATCTTGGGAAGTTACACAACTGCACATGGCAATATGAGATGTTGAAGATGAGGACTAAGTACTATTTCAGTTCGATGCAATCCTTTCTAAATATAATTTCACATTTTCTAAATTATGTTTGAATGGTAATTTACATTAAGTTTTAATTCATAATTCATTTTGAAATAATAACACAATATAATAGCATGCATTAAATAATACTTTTCAATCTATAGCCTTCAAATCAGTCCCGCTTTATATCAGGTGGCTTTAACAACTATGCACTTACATCAAAAAAGTACTTATTGTAAAACACGTTTGCTGCTCTTGAGGTGGATACGGGTAAGGTTAGGGACAGGTTTGGTGCTATGGGTAGGTTTAAGGTGTACAGGATGCGTCAACAATGTAATTATAAATGTAATTACAGATTTAACTGCACGCATGCATTTTTATGCGCATCATACCAAATTATTCATTTAAATGTAAATGCATAGTAGTTAAGGCCACTTAATACAAAGTTTAAACTCTAATTGACAGACTGGGCTTCAAAGGATCATTAGTTTTAATGTAAGAATGCCATTGCATCGTATATATTTTAAAATAATACAAAAAATAAATACAGCTTTGATTTCAGGATTCAGTGTGCTGTTAAATATTATTTTCCCTCCGTTCGCGGCGTGTGCTGGTGGTGTTATCCGGCCGCTCTGACCCTCTCTGTGCTCTGTGTGAAGGCATATTGCATGTGTCGCCCTCCCGACTCTCCTCACTCGCTCCGCTTCTTCTCACATCTGCTATAATTAGTTCTCTCCCACTCACTGCTGGGCACTGCACGCTATGGCAACAGCCGCAATTACGCTGCGTGTGTGTGTGTGTGTGTGTGCGCTCGCACGCTCTTGTTTGTGTAGGTGTCCTTGTCAAAACCTCCATCGACAGCGCCAGGCCTCATATCATACCTCACACAGGGGTGGTGGGAGTTCTGGTGAGGCACAATTCAAGAACAGCAATTAAGCAGCGGCGCGGGAGAGATGTGAGTGAAGTGTAATGAGATGACACTCCTGACTAATGAATGCCTCCACACACACACACACACACACACACACACACTAACACACATCACGTGTCACTCTTGTCAGGACAAACCAGGCTTTAATTGATTTCTGTTACTGTCCGAGCCACACGGATTCAGCCTACCTTTTCACCCACACAGTACATATATACACTACCTTTCAAAAGTAAGATTTGTTTTTATGCTCATCAAGGCTGTATTTATTTAAAAATACAATCAAAAATATTTCGTGAAATATTATTGCAAAAAGTTTTATTTTATTTTTTTTGTTATATATATATATATAAAAGCTAGTAGAGATGAAGAGAGCTAAACAGAAAAACTAGCTATTCTCAGGCAGCCAGTAACACCCGGTGGCCCACCTTTGTTCCCCGAAGCATAATTAAAACGAAAAGCATAACAGCATTCACGAGTTTCAGTCCCACTCTTTTCTTTCTACCTCTGGCTGGTTTCATGGCTCAGTTTGTCACTGATGTGTTATAAACAAAGCTGTTAATTACATTTGCATAATATCAGGTCACTGCAGCTCAGGTACTTTAGTTTTAAGTCAATACAGATTTGGCACTCACAACCTATTTGTATTATTCCTTAGCTTCATAGACCTCGGTATACTGTGTTTAGTGTTTTGTAAAAGGTAATTAGTTATAGTAACTAGTTGTTTATCATCAATAGTAACTGAGTCACCTCATTTTACAGTAACTAATTACCAGGCAAAGTAACTATTGTGTTACTTAATAAAAATAATAATAATAATTTGAAAGGCGTCACTTCAGCTTTTAAGAACTGCCGGTTTCTCTGGTAGTGGGCGGAGCTAATGCGCGAAAGACAATCTTATTGGCTGGCGCTCAACGCCCGCAATATTAAATGGTAAATTAATAGTACATTTTTAATATAATAAATTATTATTATAAGACATTGTACATCAATCTACACTATTTATTTACTGACACATAGCAGCAGTCAGTCAAGAATTATATTATAACGTTATTGAATTACGACTGGTGGTGGTGCTTGTTTATTATTAAGTGTTTCTATAAAAAAGGGGTCCAAAAAAAATTCTAAGATAACAAAATGAGCTGCTGGGTTCATGAATATTAATTACGTAGCCAGCTTTCGCTTAAACTGATTTGCTGAAATCAAAACAGGGACGATAATAGATGAGCGCCAGCCAATAAGATCGTCTGTCGCGCATTAGCCCCGCCCACTACCAGAGAAACCGGCAGTTCTTAAAAGCTGAAGAATTCCAAAAAAAGTCTGTTATTTTGACAGAAAAACACGACAAAGAATATCGTTTACATGTAACGAAAAGCGCGTAAAGTCTGCGTGTTATGAAAGACTCTCTTGCTCTATATCTTTGCGTGTGTGAGACAACGACGAGTTTATGGTACTTCAAATACAGCTACACTGTGCACTTATTCAGATGGACGGAAAATTCTAATTCTAATGTTAATATAATAAATTATCTATCATACTAATTTTATTGTCAGTAACAGTAACGGGGAAACAGTAACTTTACTGCGTATAAATAGTTATGAATTAACACACACAATAGTTCATTTAGTCTCTTTTGAAGGCCATGGGATAAGTATTAAAGTTCTCAATAAAAAAAGTATCTCACAATTTTTGCAATTATGTTTCTGCGATTCTGCAAAAAAAATTTTTTAACTGTGACTTTTTTTTATCTCACAAGAAAAAAATAGAATTGTGAGAAATAAAGCACTGGGAGATAAAAAGTTGCATTTACGAAACACCTGGTTAACGTGGCAGTCTGTGCCTTTGGCATTTATGTGCTAAGTAGGCCAACGGATCTTGTGTTTTTTTCGATGTTTGGCGTGGCTCTTTTATGAACTGTTGTTCTCGTCACGTCTTCTTATGTCCTCTTGCGTGGCCTTTGGATATTTCTCTCAACTAGTTTCCCGGGAAACACTGGCCTCTGAAAGGCCTCGGCGCTCACAAACACTCCCACTAATCTGAGCCTGTAATGGGCCAGGCTGGGAGACCTGCCTCTGATAATGCCATTACGTCCACTTTACGCCGGCTCGCTCCGGTCCTGCGCCGTTATCAGCGCAGCAGCACAAAACAGAGCGTCAGCGGCGGCCGGCCACAACAAAGCGGCCTTACCGAAGGCAGAAAACCCATCATCTGCTCAAAGCAATTGTTGGCAGCGGGATGGCGCTCCACTTAAAATAGAGGAACGTGTAATCTTTTTTTTTTGTTTTTTTGTTTCTCCCCGTGGCCCGGTTTTGCTGCTCGTTTTGAAACGGCAGGAGCGTAGGGTTGTTTCTGAAACGGAAACGTTCGAGCTCCAGCTTTTGCTCACATGCTCCTTTGATGTTTCGGTGGCTGTGGAGAAGCACGTTGGTCTGAGCCTGGCGCCCGTGCATCACGCTCAGAGAGCTCTTAGCATTCATACCGGTTTATTAGCCAACGTCGCTGAATTAATATGAACTCTGTAAATGTCGCCGGGAACAGATCTCATCTAATAGTCCAGCTCACAAAGACTGATTCAAGTCGGCAGAAGGGTGTGAGATATATCTTTCTTAACCCTTGTTCAAAAAAAGCACGTTTTAGCGTCCCTGGAACAATATAAGCGTGTTATTTACAACTAAATGAAAATATGTCGAGCTTAAATTGATATTAAATGCTTGTTTTTAGGATTTTAGTACACATTTTTATGATTGCAAGAACAATTAGCTCTATTGTTTTTGAAATATGCTATTATGAAGTGAGTGAACATTAAGTACACTTTTATTAAATATTGTATATTAACATACTGTACAATTAAACACACTTTCAGGGAATACTCTCTGGTTTTGATGGAAGCAGTGTGCTCTCCTTGTTAGGTCTCTGTTTGTAACAACGTCCTAATGGATGCAAACAAGTCCCATCCCATGTTTCTGCTCATTCAGTATCCATCTAGACGCTGAAAGACACCGAGTGCTGAGAGGTCTACGCTCTTACTGAGAGCCGCACCAGAGCTACGTCCTTTTAACATATAAAATACAGAAGTATGGGAAATTGAGACATTTGTGAATCGCTGCCGTTTGATTCCTTTAAAAAAAGAACTTCTCCGCCGCTTTTTTCCCCCAAAGATCAGGATGTCATGCATTGCTCCGGAGAGGTGATTACGGAGGAACATGACACTTGTGTGGTTTGAGATGCCTAGAGCTCGCCCGAGGATCGTCCGTGAACGTCTGACATTAACATACAGCGCCGCTGATAAAACGTCTTCTGTTGACTTTATGCGTGACCTTGGACCGCAAGATACGAGTCGTTTTTTGTGTGTGTTGGTATGGATATCATAAATCCAATTTTCTTAAAAGTGTGTGTGTGTTCTTGTAATATCTGAGATAGACAAACAAATCAAGCAGTTTTGCTGGCATCTAATGGGGAACATTTAGTACGGCGCCCAAACAAAATCTCACCGAAAGCTTTTTTTTGGCCATTTTTTGAGATATCAACCAAATTTTGAAACACAGTTCGTTTTTATTTGTGCTTTGGTTTTCTGGGATGATCATATTTCCTAAAATGTGTATTCTATATGAAGTATTGTTCATTTTTATAAGACTTCAATTGACTGTTTTTTAACTTCAACAATAATCTGCCACGCGTCGTCTTTAAAACGAGGCCGAATGTACGTCTTTGCTCCCAAGCTTCAAATTTACGTGGACGTTTTTGTCCTCTGTGGACCTACGTGCAACTTGTTTTATCGATGCACAAGGGTTAATATTTTCGCCACGAGAAAAAAATCAATCATTTTGAGCCATGCAATATATAGTTGCTTATTGCTACAAATATACCCGTGCCGCTTAAGATATTTTGCCCTCCAGGGTCACGTTTTTTTTCCTTTCCAGCAGTATTGCACGCAAGTTTTACGAAATCTCGCTCTCTGTCTCCGCGCAGCAAAATACAGTCGGGCGGCAAGCTGGTGCTGAGCGTCTCGACCGATGCCTGCCAGGGCAAAGACAACTTCGTGCGCTACCTGGAGCACGTGCAGGCCGTCATCACGGTCAACGCCAGCCGCCGAGGAGACCTCAACATCAACATGACGTCCCCCATGGGCACCAAGTCCATCCTGCTGAGCCGCCGGCCCCGGGACGACGACGCCAAGGTGGGCTTCGACAAGTGGCCCTTCATGACCACCCACACGTGGGGCGAGGACCCTCGAGGAGCCTGGCTGCTGGAGGTGGGGTTCCAGGGCGAGGCCCCTCAGAGCGGCGTGCTCAAGGAGTGGACCCTCATGCTGCACGGAACACAAAGTGCCCCTTACATAGACCAAGTGGTGCGGGACTACCAGTCCAAACTGGCCATGTCCAAAAAAGAAGAGCTCGAGGAGGAGCTAGACGAAGCCGTGGAGAGAAGCTTGAAAAGCCTTTTGAGTAAAAGTAACTAGCCATGTGCATGATCATATCTCTCTGTATTAGCGTATATTCCCAGCCCGTTCTCTCTCGGCTTTCTCTTTTTTCTTGTGATGATTTGATGAATGTCTGACGTGGGTCTCTCCTGTTAAAGTGTATTCTCTGAATGATTCAGCGGCCGCGAAAACCATTTCGACACTCAAGAAGCTCTCGGAAACGTTTGAACATCACTGCGAGTGGCGTTCACGTTAACGAAAGACAGCACAAGCACACTTTACAAGCAGACGCTTCGCTAAAAGACCTTCTCGAGGTTTCGGTACCGTTCTGCTAATCTGCAGAAGAACTTCGAGAAAGTTAGTCCTGAGAAAACCTTTAGCATCATTTGTAGATATTTAGTTTTTAAACGCAGTGAAATTCAGACTGTAATGCATGACTTGAATGTCCAGATGTGTTTTTTCGCACCGCTGTACGTCCCGGCGAAAATATCTTACTGTCGATGTTCCTTTTTTACTCTTTACAAAACTGTATATAAAGCAGATACATGAAGACTCACCCTGCTGTCCCTCACCTCTGCTGTACAGTTCGTGACTGTAAATCCTTTTGTGTGGCTCTCCTTTAAAGTTTAGTATCTTGCAAACACAGCGGTGATATTTCTTTGTTTCTTTCTTTCTTTTTTTGTGAGGAGAAAAATGTGTTTTTGTTTTTTTTTCATCTTATGAATAGATGAACTGTACATCATTCTCCTGCTTATGGCCAAACAAAGCGTATTTCATAGCGTTGTCTATATATATAATAAATCTATTTAGCTGTTTGTTAAAGCACCTGAGTGATTAAGACAGTAATTTCCAGCGGGTTGGGTGAGGAGGAGTCCAGTGGTTTAACTCGGTTAACCGTAATTCAATCAGAATTATAAGTACATTAGGTATACGTAAACATAATTCCTCTCCTAAGATATATAAATGTCTCTCTCTCTCTCTCTATATATATATATAGACACACACACACACCATTATCTTTAGTCTGGGCTGTTTTCGATGCAGCAGCTTGCTGTGTTTATTTTTCTGTAGTTTCAGGTGTATTTATATTTTAAGGCTTGACGTTTGTACCTCGCTTTTCTCAATCTGTTTTTTTTTTTTACTATTTTTATCGTTCGTACGACACAAATACATGTCTGTGCCCCAGCCGTAGCGCTCTGTTGAAAGCTGAATGTGATATTTCAGTGTTTTCTCTGCGCTCTGGACCTTGCATAGAAAATTATGCAAAGGTCACATCTGTATCCCGCAAGGTCAGTTTCATGAAAAATAGATGAGTTTCTATTTCCAGCTGGCTCATGCTGAAAAGTGGATGATTTTTGCTTGACGGTTGAACTAACCGAACCCCGAGGGGCTTGTACTTAAATACTTATATTATACTTAAGCTTCTAATGGAAGTTTTCATTGTTTTAATTGCTGCATTGTAATTTTTACTGACCTTTAGTCCTCTTTATAATCAGTCGATGCAGTGGTGGTCTTGAACTGTCGTCTGTTGTTGTGGATGCTCAACCATTCAAGGGTTTATCGGTGATACAGGCGTTTAAAAGCTCACCAGAACAAGCCAGCAACTCTCACCCTCCAAAGATGCACGCATACATTTCATGAAAATACACGTATAATAATGTCAACGACTTTATCCCCTTTAAATATAAAATGATAATTGACGTAGGGAATTAGATATTAGATCCATGGAGGAGGTTTTATTTCCACAGTAGTAAACTAATTGGTAGATATTGATTGACATTAAAGAAAAAAGACAGATGCAGCATACAGTAATTAGGTGACTGATATCACATCTCTGTAGTTACAGCTGTTTTTTTTTAGGCTAAATAACCTATATTTTACCCAAGGAATACAAGTCAACACCCGAAGAGGATGCTCATTATAACCACTGGGCTGATGCAACTGTCCCAGATGCTGTGTTACACAACACTAATATAAAAAAGAACAATTATTTGGGTTGAAATTCTTGAGAAGTGGGACAAAACAGGTTGCAAAATTGAAAAAAAAAATAAACCACATTTATGTTTCTTATATGAACAGCTACTGAGAGATGCTTTGATTCAACCAACTTTTCTTTTTTATTAAAAATGTGCTTTTTACCTTGAATTTCAACTTTATCTGTAACAACATTCAGGATGCTTTTAACCTTTCAAAATGCACTGCCGTGTCAGCAGACGTATTTCACGTTTATATGCGACCAACGATGAAAATATCAGAATAAAAAATGATCAAAATATTCATCTGATGGAGCTGATAAATCTGAGAGTGGCAATGAAAACCTGAACTTCAGTAAAAATATCAGTATGTTAAATCAATCGCTGTATTAAAGCAAACACAACAAAAATTGAGTAAGTTATTGTTTATAAAGCTTTTATTCAACAGTCACGTTTAGGTATTTTCTATATATCATGAGAAATTAATCTTGTGGCGGTGACACCTGACGGTGCCATTTTTTCACAAAACAAATGTAGTAGCCATTTAATTTTTTTTTCTGTTGATGCTAGATGCTAATGAAACCAGCTTGAGGAAATATTAGCGTTAGGATTTAAAATATTCAAAAACTATAAATCTTAGCAGAGCCGCCTGACACTGATGTATTCTGCAGAGGTGGACTTTTGGCAAGGGGGTCCTTTAGAATATTACCTTTATTAGTTTAGTGAATGTCTCACGGCGTTGACAAAAAGTGGGGACACAACTTTGAGACCTTATGAAACATGCATGTGTCTCTGAAAAACAACCTTGCTTTGATATAAGTGTTGCTTTTCATTAAAACAAAATCGTTTTCATCATCAAAAAACATTTTTATTATATGAATGATTAGACCCTTCTCTCTGGACAATAAGATTTGGTATAATAAGACAAAAATGTATTGTGTTCAATATATTCTATTATTAATCCCTCGTAACATTTAAAAATGCATCTAATAGCAGTTGCTGGACCTGTTTTGTCCCATGTCTCAAGTATGACTGTGCACGCTATAAAAGCAACTTAAGTTGGTCCACCAACGTGATTGAGCAGATACTCAGTTAACTCCTCCTCCCTCTGATCTCTTGATGGATTGCTCACCTAGGTTTGTTCCGCAATTTACAAATAAAGCACTACAGGTAGTGTAATGTGACGACACACAGACAACACAAATTGGAATTTTTTGGTTTTGATGTTTATTTGTGTCGCAGTTACACATCAAGACTGTGGTGGCCAATGCTGGTGTCCTAATTTGAACAAAATGGTAGCAAATAAAACTAAACATTTGCTTTGGTTTGACCTGAGAGTAAGGGCGAGAGAGGGTGATACTGTACATGTTAATTGGGGTGGCTGTATGGCTCTATTCCACAACCTAGGGAACTGCCGACCTAGGCAGCATTTTAAGGCATCATAAGCATACTCCCGATGACAAGGGTGTTCCAGAAGGTAGGCAGCTTTAGATTCACAGCCTCCAACGATACCGAGATGTGGAAAAATTCTAAGGCAGCAATGCAAGTATCTTTTGCAGAGAAGGCAATCCTAGAGTAAAAATATCCATCCGAGATGGCAGACGAAGCAAGAGAAATGCAGAATATGAAATATAAAACTGAAAATGTACCACTATTATGCTCTCTGTTTTTATATATTTTTGAACATACTTTGTTAGCTTAGCAACATGGTAACACCAAACTCTTTCGAAACCATTTGTTGAACAGAGATGCCCCTGTGCACTTTGTGAGTAGCTTCAAGAAGAATGTTCCAAATAAGTCACTTAAAAAGTTTAGTTTCAGTAAGGATGGTGCCCTAGAAGGCTCTCTAGGTTTTGGAATAGAGCCTGTGAATCCAATTAAGACTGGCAGTTAAAGTTTTCTGTATCAAGGTTCTTAGTTACCAAATTTGTTTTTGTGTGAAGGGAGAATATGGGGCGTTTTATTTTTGGCTTCCCAAGTTTTCAGACAGTAAAGGCCAAAGGCAGTGGTGCAGGAAGTTAAAAGGAATCTCGTCAACAGCAGGCATGAGGCAAAACCTAAAGCAGCTCCGAGGCAGGAATGGATAGAGAGTGCGGAATGTTTGAGTGGTCTCAAGAAGACCTATCGGCGTGTTTCCTTCTGCTGGTCTTCTCGATCATGGTCTCCACCACTGTGGTTGTCTCTTCGTAGCCCTTCACTTTTTTATCAGGTGAGATCTTCTCCACCGACTCCACTACTTCTACCTTCTCGTAAGTCATGGAATCAGGGGGAATGGAACTGGGCGATGGCATGGGAGGAGGGTTTCGGAAGCTGCCGAGGTCGTCCGGGTTCTTGCTCTTGCCTCCACGTTGGGGTGAGGGCTGCCTGGGACCTGGAGGGGGGCCTGGCGGTGGACTGGGGCTCGGTTCTGGTTCTTTCGTCTTTGGATGAGGTTCTCCATTTTTGGACTTTTCCCTCTCCCCGTTTCCACCCTTCTTCCTCTCTCCATCCTCTTTTTTCCTTTCTGGATCTGAAGGTGTGGAAGGGGTTAAGGGTGTTGGTCCAGGTGAGGGTGTACCTCTCCAGTACGGATCATAAGGATTCATGCCATCTTGGATGGTGACGTAGATGTGACTGGCAGAAGGAGTGGTTGAAAAGAAGCAGGGGTCCAGGTAGCTAGAGTCGCCTGTCACTAGTACATAACGTCCCTTGGTGAAGAAGTCAGCGATGGGCTCTGGTCTCCGTACCCGCTTCATGCGGCCGCGTATGATGTTACAGAGCGTGTCGAAGGCTTTGCTGATCTGGGCGCCATCAGGCACATCCTCACGAGGAGCATGCTCCTCATTTCCCAGCCCCTGCTGCTCCTTTAGTACTTCCTCTTCATATTCTTCTGCTTGCTTCTCCTTGAGTGCTCCAGCTCCTTTGGATGTGATCTCTTTCTTTTTAATAACTTTCTTAGCCAAGTACTTCTGACGAGGTTTTACGCTGGTGATGTCTTGGATGACTTGGGTGATATCTAAAAACAGATAATTGACATAAATGATTTGGGTATAATCTTAGGGTCAGGCAAAAATGACTATGGTGCATTTCTGACAAAACTGCGGTAAGGCAAGCTTGCAGCAGACTTTAACCCAGCCACAAAGCAGCACTACATCGTAACGGTGTGGACTTGGTGCCATTTGGGACAGGGCCTCGTATGCATACAGTCGACCTACACTAAACATAAGGTGGGTCTCAATGATGTGACACAATCAAATAGAGGCGAGCTAATGCAGTTAAACATGTCTCTAGTGCAAAGCATTTAAACCTGTCTGAGAAGGACACAAAAACCAACAGCGAGAGAAACTGTGTTACTCATCAGTTGCAACATTTTTTTTTAAAGAAATGTGGCAATGCGATACGTGCGTCAAACATAAAAACTGTTTTTGGCCTTCGGTCCAGTTTTCATTTTGTTCGGTTTCGGCAAAGAATTCATATTTCAGTGAATCCCTAATGATTTTTTAAGCTTGGCCCTCTGAATTCCCAAGTGATTTAATTTCACTAGCCCTCTCACATCTATGATGGCAGATCAGGTGAAGTACCTCACTGAGAGGGGAATATTCACTATTGAGGTGAATACGGGTAAGGTTAGGGACATGATTGGTGGTAGGGGTAGCTTTAAGGGTGGGTTAAGGTGTCAGGGATTGGTCAACAATGTAATTATAAATATAATTACAGAAATTAATTACAAATGTAATTACATATAGGCATTTTTATAAATACAAGTTCAATGTAAAAACATGTATGTACAAAATTTGTGAAATGTAAGCACATAGTAGTCAAGGCCACCTAATATAAACTTTATTACCAGTATTTACTTAACAAGATTATTATTTAATCTACTTGACAAACCTAAACCATTTTTTTTCTTCTCAGGAAACGTTTTGTGGCTCTCAACAAACAGCAGTTACTCGCTACGGTTCCATGAGCGCAGACATAAAGGTCACAGTCATTTATCATTGTTAACAGGCCAATGCAAGGATCTTAAAGGCAATTTTATAATGTTTCTACATTCAAGTAGCTGTAGAGGGACTGAGCGAGACGAGTGGGCATGATTGACAGCTGAGTGGGCGTAAATCTTCCTTCTGGCTGGCAGCTGCTGGCTGCTGATTTGTTGCCTTTTAAGACTATCACAATGATGCAGTCATGTTACATAACAGCCCACCCCCAGCCCAGACGCTCACCTTTTCCTTTCATGGTTATGCTGGGACTATGGCTGTATTTATAATTGGTTGTGAGCAAAGTAATGGGTGTCCCAATTATCGCTGAGTTCAGTCTGTGATAGTGAGAGGGAAAAAGAAAACAAAATTATTAAAGAAAGGTTTCAGAGAAAACAATGTTAAATATTATTCATGCAAAAAGCTATCGTATTAATGAATAACGCTGGAATACATTTATGCCTACATATCTGTGAAGAATTGAAATGCAGTGGCTAAAGAAGAAAAAAACAAGCTGGGTATATTAGAGTTTACTGACTATGAAGTTATACTGCCACTTTGTGGCAGCAAGAGCCCAAACCAAATAAGAATGACATTTTAATTCATATTAACATATCTATTGTCCAGAACAGTGAAGATAAACAGGGGTTTTTCATTGTCATATTAAAATAATAGTATTACACTTTAATCACAAGTTCAATATACGGTATATAGGGGCTACATACAGTACCCCTCACGGTCTCACCTGTTGTCTTCGTTCTCGATGATTCTCTTGTACCGCTCCAGCTCGTTCTCCAGAGAGGTCTGGTACATGGCCAGCTGTCGACAGTCGTTGGTGTATTTCTCCAGTGACCTCTCGGCCTCTTCGATCTCCTTCCTGTGGGTCTCGATTTGTTCGTTGTAAAGCTGGATCTCGTCGTCGTAGCTCTCTTGTGTGGTCTTGATGGTCTGTTCCAACACAGCGGTCTAGAAGAACAAACATGTTACGCATATACAGTACATTATACCATTACAGCTTCAAACAACTGGTTTCTATGGATCTGTTACACTGTGATCAAAGCTGAATGTTCAGCATCATTACTCCAGTCATCAGCGTTACACTAAATGTTCTAATACGCTGATTTGGAGAAAGATTTCTGATTAATATCAACTGTGGAAAGTTCAAAAGAACAGCGTCTACTTGCAATACAAATACTTTTAAATGCTTTTACTGTCAATCTTGATCAATATAATGCATCCTTGAAGAATAAAAGTAAAATGATGCTTACTGACTTACAAACGTACATAGTGTACATGTTTAACGATGCTGCTAACAGTGGACGAGCTTTTACAGAGATAATTGCATTTTTTTATATTCAGTATGTGTTAACAATTGCATATTGTCTGACCTAAGCCAAATCGTAACGTAACATTTTGGTATGCAGTTGTAAAGTGTTTGGTCTCCGTTTACTAGTTACAGCCTGAAGCAAAGCCAGCTCATTTTCTCTTGTCTTCATTAATATGGTGATTTGGGCTGATCACCTCGGTCTGCAGTCTCTGTTTCTGCGCCTGGAGCTGGCAGAGGGCGCTCTTGTACTCCTCCAGCTGACTGCGCAGCGCTGGCACGCGCCTCTGAGCGAGCAGACGCTCCTGGTCCTGCGAGAAGACAGCACTTATGATCAACTATCGGACCGGCATGTTTCACTTGGATTCACATGACTGTAAGATGAGATCAAATCCAGGCAGTGACTTCTCTAAAAGGGCCGCGACGCTGAGAGTCAAACAGTCTTTTCTGGGAGAAGACGTCCATATGCACGACTTAATAAGTGTTGATTAAAAATAAAGAGCTAAAAGGATAATGTTTTCAAATTGAGAAATAAAACGGCATGTTTCATTGTTTAAAATCCAGCTTGATTACTGTGCCATGTTGATGCAGGTGCTACTATAGTTATAAATACAGTTATTAGGCCTATATTTCCATTTGTGCAGCAGAATGTGAATGAACCATACCTTCAAATGTTTCTGTTTTGTTCCTAAGCAGACTTTCACCTGTCAGGCTATGAAACGGTCAAAACAATTCCACAGACTCACAAAGAAAGAGGGACCTTTTGACTTGGGCCAGTAAACAAGCGTTCATAAATCATAGCAGCTGCACATCAACGCTCAAAAAACCACTCAAACACCTTAGCAACCAGATAGCAGAGCCTTGGCAACCCATTTGAGCACTGCAAAGGCATGCGCCACTCACTCTTTCCTCGGAAAATACCTTCTTTGTAACTATTGCAAGGCAGTATAGTACTATATATTTTTAAGCGATTTTCAGCACACTTTAAGTAAATATTGTAGAGTAAACAATTGTTCATTTAATTGCAGTGCATATGTTTACAGCTCAGCTGCAATTAAATAGTATGAGTTGTCATGTATTGGCCGTACATCTTGCTCATGAATTATATTGTACCGACCCTTGATTTCCGAGGATGGGCAGTATACTTTGTATTTTAAAGCCTTTGGAAAAAATCTAATGCAATTTGTATTTAAATACATTTAAGATTAGTAGTTTTGTATTACCGTTTCAAATGCATGGGGAAAGCATACTTTTTTGAAGCATAAAAAAGTGCATCCATCCATCATGAAAAGGCCTCCACATATTAGTTGGTTAATTTAACTAATTGCACTTATCTCACTCTGAAAAATGATTAAGCCTTAGAGGTTTTAAAATATGGATATTTTTGAAACTATTTCACTTCAGATTTTGTATCTGGAGCAGTAAAACATACTTTATTTGGTATTTTTTTATTTTTTTCACTACCTACATTATAAAACTGAGAAGAGGCAGGATATTTTTTAATTTAACTGATTGTATTAGTCTGAAAGATTTCAGCCTAGAGGGATACTCGGATCGGATGAACTATTTTCACCTGCAAACTCCATTGCGCTTAAAAACTTCCGGTAAGTTTCAGAACCCAAAACTTCTGGTTAGTCTAAAAACAGCTTATATTGAAGCCAATCTGCAAAGCCCACAGCTTGTGGAATGTGCCACACTGTGATGTAAGAGTGTGGCTAAGCTCCGCCTCCTCACCGATCACTGCCTGTGTAGTTCTGCTAACCAGTTCCACATTCATGCCTGTGTAGCCTTGATTAGCCACACCCCAAAATTCTAGCTTGATGCCTGTTTAGCCCCGCCCACTGATTCTACAGCAGCTGTGTTCAGAGACTGTTAAAAGGATAGATGACACGTCTCCGCTTCCTTCCACTATAGCAAAATTGAAGCCAAATCATCTCAGTATGGCCACTTACATTTTGAGCAAAACAGACCCAATTTACCACAACGACACGGCATGTTTTTATATCATCAAATTATTGGTAAAAATGCATTAAAAAAGGATATCCAGATGTCTGTTGTACATACGCTACAGCTCCTCAAACACTGAATAAAATAAAACAATAAAAGCATTTTTTTAAATTACTTTGCAAATTTATAAATAACTTCATTTAAGTAGTGTGAGAGCACAACACGTGTTGGCATAGCAACATAATACTTCCTGTTTTTTTTCCACTTATGAAGGCAGTCTCGTTTAATTCTAGGTTGAGGATGCTTCAAATACACATCTTGTTTAGCCCCGCCCACTGATTCTACAGCGCTGCCTGTTTAGCCCCGCCCACTGATTCTACAGCGCTGCTGGTTTAGCACCGCCCACCGACTGGTCTCACTGTCTGTTTAGCCCCGCCCACCAATATGAGCACATAGTGTTTACGAGAGGACGATTGCAGGTCTTCGCAGATACCAAAAGATAAAGATGCCTATACTGCATTAAGATAATAGAACGTTCTGATGAGGAGGTTACATACAGGACTGTAGCCTAACTTTCAAATAATGATGTTTTTGATGCAAAAATAACATTGTAAGTCAATGGGGAAAACAACGAAGGCAGTTCATGACCCCTTTAAAGTATGAACAAACACAACAAATGACATAAAAAAGGCATCCCGAAAAGCGGAGCACAAACGAACGCAGTGATCTTTGCTCCAGGTCCCCGCAGTGCAGATGTGAGACATGCACTCGGGTGAGAAGCAGGAAGATAAAGGGTGTCATCGCTCAGGGAGACTGATCACTCAGGGCACATTCAGAGCGCTGCGTTAATTTCACTGGCACCGGCGCAGCACTATTCTTATTGCATGTGACACCCAGAGAGTCAGCAAGGGCCCGAGGCGCCGAGAGCCACAAGGTCACCCTACCTCTGAGACGGACGTGGTCGCCATGAGGGGAATCGTCTGGTTGATCTGATGCAGGATGTTTAGATATGTCTGGATTTCGGCGAGGTTCTGTGGAGAAAATAAACACGAGAGACAGGAATCAATGGAGGTGGACGTGATGAGCGGCGGAGACTGTTGAAAGGTCAATTTCATTACAGAGGAGACCTGCACACCAGGAGTTTACAGGAGGCTTTCCTTTCTTCACCGTGATTGTGTCAAATGTTGTGCCCTACAGACGGTTAAATATAGATAATTATATAAACTACATCTGACTGGAGTGCAAAGAAAAGATGCTAGATCAGCGGTTTTAAAAAAGTTAATAGTAAATTATATCACTAATGCCAGAAAACAGAATAGTTGCAGTGTTATAACATATAATGTATTAATGTATCACTCGTGGATAAGAGATTAGAGACTAAAACGATAGCATATTTGTTTCATTTTTAATTATCAATTATCAAAAACATTTTTTTTGCTATGGTTAAATATTCAGTGATAATTTCAAAAGATTTTTGAATTTTGGCATACACAGTAATCTAGATGTGTACATAGTATGTAACCACAGTGTGAGTATCTATAGCTGTAATGTCTGTGAAAGTGCAGACGTGTAACAGGACTAACAGCACTTATTGGTAAAGACAGTGGTATACTTTTAGATTAAGTAGACAAATTCTATGGATTTAGCATGTAATTACTCTGATGTTAATGACCTGAATGTTACACTTTATATTAATCGGACGGTTCCTGAGGAGTTATCATGTAATTACACCGGTATTACAGTGTTGCACCAACTCCACCAACTCCAGATCCAACTCCTCACACATCTCCACCCCCTGGATCAAACTGTACCCATTGCTCTTATACATACTGTTGTTACAAAATGTAGTTATATAATTCATGTTACATGAGTCCTTCTAAACAAAAAATGTTGTGAACGATGTCCTGTTGCACATTTGCACTTCCACATACCATTTTGAGGTTAGTTGCATGCGTGTAGTTACGGAAATCTTACAGCTGTAGATACTACATGCCAATGTGTACTTACATAGTAACTAGATGTGTACAACAGTGTAAGTACACAGGTATTAGAGACACTTAAAGTGGAAACCCTTTTCTCTCTTCACATAGCTATCTTTGACATTGAAACTAGTAGATACCATACGTTTTGTCATGCTAGCATTTGTGTAAATATCTAAACAACGTGTCTTACGATGAACCCAGGAACAGGGTTGGGAAACACTGCTTAAATGTACCAATTTAGGGGGTTAATAATGCACAAAGGTGTAGTCTGCGTGTTCAGATCAGGAGTAGTTGTTATCAGGAATGCGACACGCAAAGCTTACAGTAATGTCGTGATCAGCATCCAAACACAGGCACATTTCACTAACTCTTTCCTCGCATATGTAATATTCACGCTCTGTAAACACTGATTGATTAACTGAGCAGGCGCTTTTAGACGGCATATGCATGACTGCGTAAAAAGCATATGTTCTCTCAAGCGCCTCATGAGATTACGGTGAGACGTGAACAGAGGAACAGCTTCAGTTTCCATCATGACTACTTCAGAAGAGAGATACACTGACGGCCACAGAGCCGAAGAGTCGCGCCTTTAAAGACCCCATCAGTATTGTCAGTGTCTGGTAGCTTTTGGTCTCTTTACTTTCGGAAGCTTAGAAAGTGTAGTAAAGATTTAGTATAAAATATAAAATACAGTTGTACTTCCAACTAGCACTAGCACTGCTAAGTTCCTCCCAAACTTGTTAAGATGTTACATAAGGAAGTCCGATTATTAGTCAAACAAATATCTACATCTTGATTGCTTGAAGAAACTTCTTTGTTAATTTGTCAACTACAGTAGTTCTTTAAAAGTGTCTAAATATTATTTGCGACCATTAGTGGCAAAGATGTTGTTGTTGCTACTGAATTATGCTTTTATATTAAACAGTAATACCAGTAAGACATCAGTCATATAAATGGCAAAGAAATATTATGGCTGCTGGGTCATATATGTGTTCGTGTTGGAGAGAGTGTGTTTTTGTGCTTCCGGCTGCTGTTCGAGCTTCTGAAAAAATGTACATGTTGTTGAGAAACCTCTGGCTTCGAGGCGCTGAATGTGATGTACAGCAGTGCTGATTAAACATAATGCAGGAGCACACAATGGTCTGTCACCGTACGGCTCCGAAAAACACTGCTGACATCACACTTAAAAGATGGTCCAGTGCCAAATTCTGTCATCTGAGTGAACAGATGTAAGATCAGCACAAAAACCCACCTCTCAACAACATCCATAATACACTGATTCCTCAAAATGAGGAATATGAGGAAATTCAATGAGAAAACACAGGGTCCCGCTTTTTTAACTCAAGAAAGTAATTTGCTGTCTATTCATAGTTAGTAGTCAATGTTTAGGTATGGGGCACGACTAAGGGATGTAGTCATACAGAATAAGGAATTAATATGTGCTTTATAAGTGCTAATACACAGCCAATAGACTAGTGATCAGTGCTGGATTAAATACCTGAAAGCCACACTTGGGTAAAAGTACAAATACCTTACTAGAAAATGACTTGAGTAAAACTTTGTGTAAAAGTATGTGATATTTATTCTACTTAAGTATGAAAAGTATTTAAGTATTTCAAACAAAAATAAAGTTACAAAATGTTACAAATATGTTAAATCTATATATATAATACACATTGTATGACTATAAAATATATACATACAAATATATATATACAAAATATATATTGCATCTGTATGTGTTTGTATATAATGCATGTGAAATTAAACTTGCAAGCAAATGGCAGCAAATGACTGTTAATGAGTGAGTCACTGAGATTCGAGAAATTCATTTGAGTTGCTGATTCATTCAGTTAGTAAGTGAGTCACTGAATCATTCATTCAACTAATTTGTTCAAAAATCAAATCATTGTTAGCAAAAAGAACAACGTGTGCGAGGGAGATGCTGTGATCTTTTGTAAAAGTGTAATTGCTGTCCATTTCGGTTCTTTTTCAATTTTTCGAATCCTACACTTTAAAACATCATTTGTGTCGAATGCTTTTAGTAAGTGGGGTTTACTATGGTTTGCCATTCACTGTACACTTCTGCCACCAGATGACAATTTCGCACAAGAGCTTTCGAGAGGGCTACTCGAAAAGATAGAAAATAGGAGTTGTGTTCGCCTCCTACCTTTTTGTGCCTCTCTTTGGTGGCGTTGACGTCATCTTGCAGGAACTGCAGCTGGATTTGATACTCAAGGTTTCTCAATAGAACCGTGTCGGCTTCCTGTGAACACAACAGCAAATTGACTCATAATTGTGTGGCTGTGATAGACTTTCTCTGGAAAAGCGATCAGTGGCGATGCATTTTCCTTTCTCTGGCTCCTGCTAGCCCCATTACATTGCACTCGAGCAGATAAACACTGGTGGATTTTTAAAGCAAAGAAGCACTCCAGGATATGCATTAGAGACTTCACCACAAGTAAGGGTTGATCTTAAACCAGAATCATACAGTACGTGATTCAAACGCAGATGCCTGCCGGCAGCATAAGTGTTCATGCATTTGTGATCATGCTAGCAGTGCCCATAACTCAAGGGAGGGACACAGTTAACTATCTGTTAAATATCTGTGGTAATAAAGTGTGTTATTACCTGGGTAGCTAACTGTTTCACTAACATGCTCAAAACAACAACAAAAGACTGTAGATGACATTTTTGAAACAACTGTTAGCTATAGCACCTTGTTTGATTTTTTCTGAGAATGCATAGTGTAACAAAACTAATTGTACCAACACACACCTTTAAGCTTAGGATCAGCTAGAAGCGTTTGAATTAGAAAGGACTTGCTGTATATTTCTGCCAAAAGTAGCAGCTTAAAGTACAAAAAGCCTGGAGCAGTTTATAGTATTGAATTTCTAAAAGAATGACAAGTCCTTGAGTCTGTGTTATGTTGATTTTAGCACTGGTGCTGAGCCTAAAAGCAGCTCTTGCCTGTGGTTAAGTTCCTGAAGAGCATCATCTCTTGTGGATTATTTTTATAACCGTCTGAGAAACTGCAGGTCGAGAAACGCTAGTTTATTTGTACCTTATTGAGCTGTTCCAGCGTTTGCCGCAGCTGCTCTTGATATTCACATTCATTTCTGTATCTGTGGACAATAAAGAGTGTTTCAAGCACAGTTCTTCTTGCATGTTCAAGGTTTTCATTTCAAGGCTCTTTGCAACCATTAGTTATAGGGTGCGTTATCGATCTGCTCTGTGTTGCTTTGATCTCACTGCATCATTGAGCACCTTCAAGAAAGAACTAATTACAGGATTTGTTAAGGTTTTAGAGGTTAGTGGAATCGCATCCTAGAAATTCAGAATTTAGTAGCTTGTGACCTACCTCAGAACCTGATTTTGCTGAGTTCAACGTATTTCTTGATGAGCATCTATGTAGAGATTTGTTCAAGACTAAATCTTTGGATTAAAATAATGTTCCAGGGTCAATAAAATATGTTGATCTAGGAACATGTCGCAACTCGTGAACTACCACAATCAGAAAGGTTTTACATTCTATGTCAATTGCCTGTGAAATGATCTGTGTTTTTTTAATATGGCATTTCAGGTAAACCAGCCCCTAAATTGAACTTCTTAGCATCCTTCTTACTGTTAAAGTAGATTATTGAATATGCTAACTGTATTGATAGTCCACTTTAGACATTCTGCCAACAGTAAGCAACTTTGCAACTACATGTTAACTATAAGCGTAATTACATTAGCGTATAAGGTGAGCGTGATTTCACCAAGTATGGCTTAGGTGCTTCTACACCCCTATAAATCAGCTTTCATTTTCCACTGATTTTAGGAATATATTTTGGGTATGGTTAGGTTTAGGGGTAAGGATTGGGATAAGTTTATATTTTTGGGCAGTAATGTTGGTCCAGAATCAACAAAAAATATTTTACTTGGCAAAATCACGGTGTTAGCAGACTGTCTGCTTAATATTTTCTAACACTTTATTTTGATGGGTCCACAACATACTGACTTTGCAAACGTATGTCAACTTATTGTACTAATTGTAAACCTACCCTAACAGTCTACAATGAGAGTCAATAGATGCTAATGAGTAAAAATTTGTTGATGTGTAGTTGACATGCAGGTACAAAGTTACTCATAGTTAGTAGAATGTCTAAACTGGACAATCAACATAGAGTGTAACCTTAAATAACTTCTGTTTAAATAATGTCTGCTAATTTATTTAATGCCACTATGGCTGCATGTTTGCATTATCTAGGCCACCCTGCTCTCTGGTTAAGATGTTAACGGTTAAGCTCGACCTCATACTGTGGCGTTGTCTGACCTGCTGTTGTACTCATTTAGCATGCGCTCTGCATCTTTGAGCTCTCTCTCCAACTTGGCTCGATCCGATAGCAGCTCCCTGATGCGCTGTCTGTTGACACTGATCTGCTCGCTGAAGGCCTCCTCCAGCCCTGGAACCTCTTCCATGCGCTGCAGAGTCTCCAGCTGTTTGCGAAACACAGCATTGCGCTGCTCCAGCACTCGCGCCCGGTTGATGTAACGTGCGAAGCGGCTGTTCAGGTCCTGGAGGCTCTCCCAGCCCTGGACGTGGGCTATCGAGGCCCTGCCTCTGGGCTGCTGGGCTCTCGTGAGACATCGGAGCGCTCGTGCTTCTCCTTGCGCACCTCATGTCGGTAGCTGGTCTTGAACATACCGTGTGCGTGATGGCTTCCACCTCCGCAATCTTCGGCTTAGTGCTTTAGTGCCCCTCAGCACCTTTAGTGTGTGAAAACTGGGGTGCTCACCCTCTGCTGTCTCATGCTAGACTAAACTCTGCCCGCCCGGGCCTCAGGGACAAATAGCTAAAAAACTTTTCATCCTGGTGTTTCACATGGGGTCCTCGGTGGATTCTTCCAGTGGAATCCCGTGCACAAGGCCACCATTGTTGAGGGCTTTGCTGTGTTGAATGATCTTTTGACATCTGCTTTTGTTTGCAACTCAGGCCAGCTCTGTTTGTGATCACAATGATGCGCTTCCATGGCCTTCTGGTTGACAATGAAAAATTGCAGGACCTGCTTTTTCAGAGCACATGGAACAACAGCAATTTCTCGATGACAGTATGGCAATGCTGTACACAATCCCAAAACTGTGTTAAATACAGCCAGTGATGCATTTATGGAATATTTCTTACGATTGCAATATGATAATATTACTCAAAAACTCAAGAAATGTGTTTTTATTAGGTGGCTTTCAATACTATGTACGTTACTGGATTTAAATGTTCTTCTTGAAAAGTAACAGTAGGGTTAAAAGAGTTGCAGGGTAAGGTTTGGGTTACAGTTAGGTGTACATGTGTTACATTTTAATTAAATGCAAGCACTTTAGTACATTACATTGTATTAAAAGGTCAAGGGCACCTAAAATTATGTGTGACCAATAGGTTTAATTATGAGTTATGATCTTAATGATCATAAAGCATTCTTCAGGTCTGTTTAAAGTCTGATGTTAAAAGGCCAAGTGACCAATAGAAATAAACTTAAAGACTCTCTGTGGTTTATTGCTTTGGCCTAAAAAAAATAAAAAAAGACAACTTCAGCTAGAAAAACAAAGTTTAATTGACAAAAACTTGTCTGAATGTTTCACATAGTCTGAAGGTCAGATATGTTCTTTTTTGTGGTTTGAAGAGAAGTTGTGAAGCTGAAGGGTATACAGTTAACTTTTTGTACTACTAATTCTTGTGCAGTTGGTTTGTCGAGTAGATTGTAGAATTTAATTACAGAGCTACATTTATCTATATAGTTGCTGCCAGTTACTGACTGACACAAATTTTAAAAGCAGTTATCTACATTGTTGATACCATCACAAATTACAACCTATAGGCTCTTTGGAAGTACGTGCCTCTACCTACATATCTGCAAAACTCCAAAAATGTATTATACATACAAACCGCTGCAGCTGGTATGAACACTATAGGCAGTAAAACTCCAGCAACTTATATTACTTTTCACACAAAGTATGATTTGTAGTTCCACAGTTTTAATTAAACTAATTTTCACATAATTACTGGATGGATATTAAGTTGAATGAACAACTAAATATCCCTCCAGTAATTATGTGAACATTTTACAATTTTAACATCCTGCAAGATTTAAAAACTGATTTGAAGGTTAGCGTTGCATATAGAGTTTCATATGCATGAGTTTTCTAGGTAGCTCACATGATATGGTGTTGCACTTAGGTGATGAAGAGCTTGTACACTGACCAGGTAGGGTCAGAGTTGGGTTTAGTGTAGGGGATATCTTCAATATTATACTATAGAGCATTAACTTTTAGCGACACACCCCAGATATTTGAATTATGATCCAGTGCAATATGTATCGGGAGCATTGTAATACAAACATAGCAATACGTGCCTATAGCAACATAACAAATACATGAGCAAATAACTGAGCGAAGCATTTTCTAGATGTTGTGCCTAATCAAAAGAAATCAAGGCAAGACACAGGACTTAGACGCTGAACTAAACAAGGGATACATTACTAATAATCACACACAGACGTGATGATGGGCCACGGTGGAAGGAATGAAGATAGGAACCATAGAGGAGAAATGGCTGCCGACTACAGGGGGCCGACCAACTGTGGAGGTGGAGAGCCACAAACTAAATCACAAAGTCTCTGTAACACGATATTTTATGGTTACTAGAATATTAGCTATTTATTAGTGCTAATTAAACAAATGTTAATGCCTTATTTACATGAACCTTGTTCTACATCCCTACCTAACAAGTGTTCTAAAGCGTTACCGAAGTCTCTGGTGTGTTTCTTGGGATCATTCTGTGATCTGGTTCTGAGGAGGGGTGAAGAGGAGACAGATGTCTAGATCCATTCTTCATTTCTGCGCCCACTGTTCTGTTACAGCTATAGGCAGACAAGGAGAAGGGAGGAGGATCTATTAGCACCTTTATTACATAATCAAACCTTAAAGCATGGAGGAAATAAACCAGCAACCATGGAAACAGAACATATAAATACAAAGGTAAATTGTTAACTCAGCATGTCAAATGTGATACTAAGTAGCAACCATTGAAACAAGGAAACCCAATGATTAAAAACAGAATCAGAATGTGACACACAGGAATAAACGACTATTTAAAATATATTACAATGTAAACTGTTACAATGGTTCACAAGATACTGTACTGTATTTGAAACAAATAATTGCAGAAGTGGATAGCATAAGAGACTTTCAAAAAACTATTATTTCAAAAACACCCTTTTTTGTTTTAGAATTCAGAGTCCACTTTTGTTGAGAGTGCTTTGGAGGTAATCAGCTGTGTGTCTGGCACACCGGGGGCTCTGTGGCTCTGTTCAGGTGAAGCAGTGCATGGCTGAGTCATCCACATCAGGGCTTTGGGGTCTCTGATTGGAGATGGAGCTCCTCACTGTCATTATGAATTATTATCACACCGGAGTATCCTCAAGTGATTGCTCAAAGCAGAGACGGGAAGAGCTCCTTCTCCTTTACTTCATGGGGAAACGGTATGCTTTCCAAATGAACACGCTCTCTTTTGACATTGTGAGAGACATGACTGGCTAGAAGCAAACGGGAGGATGGTGTATGAGGGTGTGGAGCGAACAGAACTGTGCTCGATCAGTGTTCATTCTCTTCCACTGTTTTCCTGGCTATTGAATCCTCACTGGGAGATCAATGGGGGGTTTGTCATTTGGAATTGATAATCCACAATGCAGAATATTCTTCTAGCATTCACAGTGATGCACAGAACTCTGCCAAAACATGACAGCTGAAGAGACAGCATTTTTCAAAGAGCATTTGTAGCACATCAACATGGGAAGCTTGTGTATAGTGCTGCACTGAATAGAACATAGAGCTTTATGATACTATAGTGTACACTTCATGGGCATATTGTAGAGGATTTATAATAAATCATTTAATTCTGCCACATGCTCGACACAGGAAGATGATGCCTTTCAAAAAACTGTATCTGGTGTGTCTGTATATGTAACTCATTCTTTATTATTTTTTCGAAAAAGAGTGTCTTTCATCATAACTTCAAAACTATATTAATATTCTGGGATATTTAAAACTGATTCTTTTGAACTCTGGCATCACACATAACCAGCTTCATATCTATGGGTTTTCATAGACTGTAAGTTTGCTCGGAGCTCACGGAGAGTATCACGACTGGAGCTCCAGATAGAATCCTGTGTTATTATGGTTTGACAAAACAGTTTAAATCTGTGTAAAAGGAACTTGAAATGACATGGTTGCATTAAAAAAAAAAACTCTGCAAATACATACCTACACTATATTGTCAAAAAGTATTTACTCACTTGCCTTGGCACGCATATGAACTTAAGTGACATTCCATTGCTAATCCATAGGGTTCAATACGACATCTGTCCACTCTTTGCAGCACAAGGTTTACGACTGTGTTTATTGGAATTTTTGACCATTCTTCCAGAAGAGCATTTGTGAGGTCACACGCTGATGTTGGACGAGAAGGCCTGGCTCTCAGTCTACTCTCTAATTCATCCCAAAGGTGTTCTATCGGGTTGAGCTCATCAAGTTCATCCACACCAGACTTTGTGCACTGGTCCACAGTCATGTTGGAAGAGGAAGGGGCCAGCTTCAAACTGTTCCCACAAAGTTGAGAGCATGGAATTGTCCAAAGTGTCTTGGTGTGCTAAAGCATTCAGAGTTCCTTTCACTGGAACTAAGGGGCCAGGCCCAGCTCCAAAAAATGACCCCACACCATAATCCTCCCTCCACTAAACTTTACACTTGGCACAATGCAGTCAGACAAGTACCGTTCTCCTGGCAACCGCCAAACCCAGACTCGTCCATCAGATTGCTAGAAGGACAAGTACGATTCATGCTTTACACCACTGCATCCAACGCTTTACATTGCACTTGGTGATGTATGGCTGCAGCTGCTCGGCCATGAAAACCCATTCCATGGAGCTCCCTGTGCACTAATCTGAAGGCCACATGAAGTTTAGAGGTGTGTAGCGGCTGACTCTGCAGAAAGTTGCCGACTTTTTTGCACTATGAGCCTCAGCATCTACTGACCCTGCTCCATCAGGTTTACGTGGAATTTCACGACTGGATTTGTTGCACAGGTGGCATCCTATCACAGTTCCACGCTGGAGTTCACTGAGCACCTGAGAGTGACCCATTCTTTCACAAATGTTTGAAAAAACAGTCTGCATTCCTAGGTGCTTGATTTTAAACACCTGTGGCCATGGAAGTGATTGGATCACCTGAGTCTGATTATTTAGATGGGTGAGCGAATACTTTTTGCAATATAGTGTATGTCAACATAATAAAAACATGCCAAGGTTCACATATTGAACCAGTATTTAGCGCCACTCAGTGGACATTTCTCTTTGAAAGTGTGGCAAAACATGCAGTAAGGTACATAAATAGAGTGTTACATATTTATATGAGAACAGGGTGGATAACAGTTGATCAAAACTTGCTTGTCTTGTCAACATACAACATGATCTGAGTTCTGTACTTGTTCTCAAAACCATTATAATGACAAATAAATGTCAGGTCTTCTTTGATGAACATGCTAGTACAGACAAGATAAAAAGGTCCTTGCACATTAACATTATACGTTTCCATATTAGTTTTTCATATTCATATGAAACATTGCACACTGAGTCCAACGCTTATTGCAAATTTTCATTTTCAAAACGATGTCAAAAGTGGACCAAAATAAAGTGTTACATTTTGTTGCACACACTCTTTAAAAAGAGAAAAAAGAAAGAGGAAATACTGGGTCCATCCAATCTTAAAATATATAGAGAAAAAGGAAAGTTTTCCTTCTCCTTTTTAAGGAGAAGTTGGATTTTGAGGACACTTAAAAGTTTGCTTCAGGATGTCAGTGAATCTGTTTCATTCTTTGCTAGTAATACTGCAGCCATATATCACAAAGACCACCCGCAATGTCTGTGAACTCAGTGTGCAAAAATCTTTAAAGTGCTGTGAGACAAATATGGATGAACTAATCAGATGCCATTATGGATTTTAGCGTGCGCTTGTAGGAGCCTCAAAATGCTTGCTATCAAACCCATCACAATTTTAAATGACGCACAAAAGATTTAAAAGCAGTGTGTAGACCTGATTGACACATTGAAGTCGTATTTATTTTTAACGCGCAAAAATGTCAGATGAAAATTTTTGACTCCGTGTGCATGGCCTTAAGACTCATCAGTGCAGTCTTTAAAAGAAGGGTCATATTTTCTCAGTCTGATAAAATCCAATGAATGATTCATGTTCAGAGAGGTCTTTGTCAATAAGTCTTAAAACCACTGCAGCTTGCTCATGCCTACTTAGCCCTTGCGTTTCATCCATAATATCACTTAATCAAGCCTTTCTGGTGCATGAGTGAAATTATAAAGAAGAGCATAGCTTGGCGTATTTTTTCAACTATTCTCCATCCTCATGAACTCTCTTTGTGTGTTCATCATGACTTGAATGGTGACTTTCCCATTTATGTTTTCCAGTTGCCAAATGCAGACACTTGAAACATGTCTGGGACCAAATGCATGACTATGACGTCAACCAATCAGGTAACATGGTGTAAAAACGCCCCAATGAGGTAATTCCCATTACCTTGCTGCAGAAACCCATACTTGAAGGTGTGCGTCAACAGTTTCACTGTGTAACACAAGCATTAAAAATATATATTTATTTGCAACAGTTCTGCTAACAACAATAAAAATACATTTATGACAGACATCATGCTGCATTTTCACAGGATCATCCAAGCTGAGGATAATGAGGAAATTACATAACTACTAACTAACCCACTAACAAGGGCATAGGGATTATTTGGAAAATACCCACAAACCGTTCAAAAAAAAATGACTATGCACTCTCTTACATGCCCTGGAGAGGGAGTGATTCTCTTTGGAAGTGAGTTGTCTCTTTCAACAGCATTGTGTACTGATGTAGTCATTTCATCTGTGTGCCGCTTACAGTTGTACAGTTCAGTATGTCATTTATGTCGCTTATGATCTACTGCACTATGAAGGCAGCCGCTAGGAAGTAGACAGCAGGGCAGTTCAATAGGTCTTTGAACAGTACCAAAGTGTCAAATATATATCTGCCTTTCTAT
Source organism: Puntigrus tetrazona (assembly GCF_018831695.1). NCBI lineage: Eukaryota > Metazoa > Chordata > Actinopteri > Cypriniformes > Cyprinidae > Puntigrus > Puntigrus tetrazona. Next base: position 47,074 of record NW_025048397.1, on the reverse strand, counting down.
GATATCACCCGGCAAATGCAATTTCCGGTTTTAAAATGGCTTTCAGGACTGATAAATCCCTTTGAATGTGAATTTTAATCCATTTGTGTTGACACCACCCTATTTTTTGCTCAACTTGAACTACATATTTCACGAAGAGACAAACGTCATCATAACACATTACTGCCTTACATCCAGCTTAATTCTATTACTAGAGCATTGACATCTCTCACAACGAAAATTAATAACGTCCGCTGGCTTTTGCTAACTCGCCAAGTCTACTACAGTTTTTCCAGCATTAATCATAGTCTAGTCAGGCAGAATGATTAATCATTTTTAAAGAAATAATTTGTTTTTAATGCAGATCATGCAGCACATGTGGCATAATTTTTTAGCAAAAAATGCTAAATACTTTACATTACATTAGTAATCAATTACACATTCACAGACGATATACGACATTAAAAGTTTCTAAAATTTTTACACACGTTAAATAAAAACCTCAAAATTTTTGCTCAAGAACAGGATACATCTACTGCTGAGTAAAGGATAGAAACAAAATCAAAGCAAATTTAGCCTTGTGTTTATCTCTGAAAAACACAAATAACTTTAATGAACAAAACATCATACGTCAGAGATGGTATTAATGCTGCATGTGCATGATTGCTATCTCACTTAACCGTCTTCAAACAAGCCATAATTCATTATTTAATCAACTAATTAATTTAAATCACCCATTGTTGTCCATGGCATTAGTGTCATGTACATCTGTTTGCAATGGTTTACTCCGCAACGATGGCAGTCCTTTCATTCTGGGTTTCATTTGCTCCGTGCAGCTCAGGTTGGCCTCTGAAGGTGCTTGATCTGTGATCTGACCCTGTAAGAGTAATGCCTGCTGACATTCTAGCACTCACCCACTGGAGTTCACGGGCGCTGCCATTTAGGTCAAGCCGTCTACCTCAATCCACAGAACTGAGAACACAAACCACAGTCTGCAGGGCTTCCCACATGAATACACATACTCACAAAGACAGGAGAAGACTGGAGCACCGGTTCATCTCTGTTGTGCAGTACCAAAATAAATGTTTACGGTTGAGAAGAAAAACATTACAATTTTCACATTATTGTACAGAAATAATAATAATGAGTGCAAAAGTATAAATTAATGAAAATCATGACCATGAGACCAGTCGTGGAGAAAAGGTGGAGCCCAATGATTGCAGCACAATGATAGGCCATCATATACTTTTAATGCTAAAGCAAACCTATAATTGACTAATTAAAAGTCTTTCTGTCGGAAATACTTAATCTCTATCTCTCTTCTTTGCTCTCTGTGTAATCATTTCATGAAACGAACAAAGCAGGAAGTTGTGCAGAGAGGCCGAAGATCCCCAACGACAGAGCAGATGACCACAGCAGCAGATGTAGCAGAGCTGAAGACCCTCATAGAGGAGTCGCTGAGCTTTAGACCAGCGAGCTGGAGATGAAGAATCCACTGAGAATCAAATCAGTGCATCGGGTCAAACAGAAGTGGAGTAGATGGATCAGAGAGGGTTCAGGAACAGCATCAATGGCTGCGACAAAACAGGCAGAGAGTTCAGAGATGACCTCTGTGGTCATTACATGAGGGTTACTGCAGGAGTGCCATGTTTCTCCTCCATGCAGAGTCGCTAACATCCAACTAGGGCCACACATTATATAGCAGTGCAGCACTGAGCCTATCTGATCTAAAAGGTACTTTTTCCATGTTTACATGCAATAATCAGGTCTTCTGTGAATCTTCGAGAAAGAAGTATCAAACCCTCTAGTATGCAGCTGACTGGAAATTTTGGAAGAAAGAATATTGGAAGAAATTCAAGCAACATTTCACCATCTACTTGGATGCAAGTGAGGCAGGTGGCAATGACGAAAAAGGAAAAGCATCAGTATTGCTACATGTCATCAGAGATGATGCACTTGACATTTACAACAACTTCCAAATACCAGAGGATGAGTAGCAAAACACCATGGCCCGATTTGAAGAGTATTTTGTGCTGAAACAAAATGTCACATATGAAAGAAAAAAATTATTCTCTTGCAATTAAAAAGGGCCAAAAGTTTTGATCGATATTTAGCAGAGCTTCATATTAGGAGCAAAACCTGTGACTTTGGCAACTTTCGAATTTCTGATAAAACAGTATGTTGAATTCCAGACAATTCAGCAAAAGAGAGACTGCTGTGAGAGCAAGATCCAAAAAAGACCAAAAAGAGAAAACAGTGCACGCTCTCAAAAAAGCCTACAGTAAATCTAAAAAAGTTCTGATCTGATTCAAATAAATATGCATGTGGAAACTCACATTCAAACCATTGTGCAGTCATCATGTCACAGTTTGCAGGGGCAAAATGGTTTAGCAAGTTGGATGCTTCTACAGGATTCTGGCAGATGAAGCTGGTTGACGCATCTTCAAGACTCTGCACCTTCAACACCACTGGGAGCAGATGCAGGTTTCTGACGTTCCCATACGGCATACTCTCAGTCCTAGAGGTATATCACAAAACCATCAGAATGATCTACGGAAACATACAAAGGCAAAAGAGGAGCACGACACCCGACTTCTAGAGGTACTTGAAGCGTCTCAGAAGTCAATCTGAAGCTCAACAAAGAGAAATGTGAATTTGGAATGAAATCACTAACCTTTCTGGGGATGTCATCTCTGAGGGGCCTGACCTAAGATAACAACCGTGATTGAAAATATGGAAAGACCACATAACAAAAATTTTGTCAAACTCTTTCTTGGTATGGTTACATACCTGGCAAAGTTCATACCACAGCTTTCTGCCCAGTCTACACCACTTCATAGTATACTGGAACAAATAATGAATGTCGGTGAATGAAGGTCACATGAACAAGAAACCTGCTGAAACACCTTGAAAGAAATTCTGACAGCAGAACCTGTGCTAAAGTTCAATGATCCAGAGAGGAATGCTAATTAATGTCCTTTTGTCTTGCTTAAAATTAAAGTGACTTAATCTGTATACTTTGTGTAATTTAAGACATTTAAAAAAAAATGTTTTTTCTAGGTTTTGATGTCTTTGGCACTGAGAGGCCCAGATGATTTTACACACACCTTGTTAATGCACAGTACAGCAGATGTTCACCTGAAGGTGTTTGGAGTGCATGGGTCACAGCATTGATGAGCCGTTATTGTGGCATGTGGTCAAAAGACCTGGTACTTCGCTACCAAGTCGGTACTGAAAAAATCAACTGAAACATGACGGTACCAGTGTTTTTAAGTATCGGTGGTACCGAGAACCCGGTAAACCCGGTTCTTGACATGTATGCCTTCATAATTTCCTCTATGCACTCTATGAATCCAGTTTAAAAATGGAATATATGCTACAGTTTGCTATATGGACTAGTATCTGTAAATAATAAGTCGATTCAAATATTAATCCTGTATATTATGTGCGTTTCTGAATTAATGAATGATTGGCAGGGACAAGCGTTTTTGTTTAATACATACACTGAAGCACGTGACGCTTGTGGTGACTTCAGCTTCTTCTATCTCAGTGAGGACATAAATCCATAAACATCTCCAGAACTGCTCTCAGAGTCACTTAACATTTTACCCATTCACCTGAAAACCAATGTCATATCATATAAACACACAGAAATTTAAAATAAAAATAAATCAAAATTTTAGTCAATACAATTTTATTTTTAAAGAAATAAATCATACAATATTTCTTTATCATTTTAATATCATCTTTATTTACCAAAACATAAAATGTGTTTAAATGTCATTAGTTAACAGCCAAATTAAATCCGGGTAAGAAATGTATGGACTGTTTTACACACACTGATCACAAACCATGCACAAATCACACATTTGGACACTGGTTCGTCAGTTAAGATCAACATCCCCTAAAAAGACAGCCATGTGACGTAACAAAACCTCGCTGAAATCACACGACTTTGACACAGCCTCCAAAACGTTGTTTCAAAACAAAAGATGTGTCACGTTGCGCTTTTCGCATGGCCAAGCTCACGAGACGTAAAGTAAACGTAAATGGGTTTAATCTCAAAATGGTAAAATAAAGGTACAAAAAGGCAGGCAGGTAGAACAGGCAGGCAGGCTAAACACAGGTGTAGACATCGGGTAAAGACATAGGGTATAGACCTTGACGCTCGGACAAACAGAACTCAAAACACAGGACTTAAATACACAGGGTAATTGATTTAGACACAGCTGATGACAATAACATAATTAACACAGAGGAAGGCAGGGCACAGGGAGCACATGGCATGAAACGAAAACATAAACACAGAGTCCAGAGATGTGACATTACCCCCCCCTCCCGGAAGGTGCGTCCTCGCACCTAAAGGGTAACAAATGAAAACAAACAAAACCAAAATGACTAGGATTTGGGGATACCGGGTCTTGGGAGGAGGTTCTGGTGGAGGACGGATCCCCAGGAGGGGGCAGGCAGAAGGCAGAAGGGTCCAAGGAGGTGTAGATGGAGGGAGGAGCCAGGAAGGAGACAGGAGGAGTCCGGAGCAGGAGGAGATCCAGAGCCCAGCTATGGTGGTCCAAGGTGGAGCCGACGGAGGGAGGAGCCAGGAAGGAGACAGGAGGAGTCCGGAGCAGGAGGAGATCCAGAGCCCAGCTATGGTGGTCCAAGGTGGAGCCGACGGAGGGAGGAGCCATGGAGGAGGAGCAGCCATCGACTCCATGGGGCCGACCGACGGCGGCGGAGCAGATGGTGGAGGAGACTGAGGTGGGAGACGGAGAGCCGAAGAGCCAGGGTGACGCGAGGCGCTGGAGGTCCAAGGCGACGCCGCAGGCTTCGGCGACTGACACGGAGACGGGGGACGGGAAGGACGCGGCGGAGCCAGAGCGACTGAGGACTGAGGTGAAGCTGGAGGGAAGGAGGAGCCTGACAGAGCCGGTGGGATGGAGTGACGAGGCGAAGCCGGAGGAGAGGAATCCCGAGGCGACGGATGGTCGACGACAGACCAAGGCGGAGCCGGAGGGACGATGGAGCCTGGTGGAGCTGGTGGACTGACGGACCACGGTGTAGAGGAGGGAGCTAGGAGCCCAGGGGAGCCGACGGGTCTCACGAGCCGAGGAGGAGTCTGGGTCTCGGAGGCAGGACGGTGAGGCGAGGATCCTTCAACCTCGATGGCGATGGAGACCGCAGACCCGTGGCGAGCTCCAGATGGTTTGCTGAGGATGAGCGCAGGGGCTGCTGGGATCCATCGACGTGGTGTGGCATGGGTGGGAGGGTGGGAAAACTTGAGGCGGCACTGGAGGAAGCGCACGGGCGCGGGCACAGGAACGGGACGGAGCGCACGGGCGCGGGCACAGGAACGGGACGGAGCGCACGGGCGCGGGCACAGGAACGGGGCGGAGCGCACGCGTGGCGCGGGCACAGGAACGGGACGGACGCGCGCGCGGCGCGGGCACTGAACGGGACAGAGCGCACGTGGCGCGGGCACTGGAACGGGACAGAGCGCACGTGGCGCGGGCACTGAACGGGACAGAAGCGCCGCGTGGCGCGGGCACTGGAACGGGACAGAGCGCCGCGTGGCACGGGCACAGGAACGGGACGGAGCGCACGTGGCGCGGCACAGGAACGGGACGGAGCGCGCGTGGCGCGGGCACTGGAACGGGACAGAGCGCACGTGGCGCGGGCACTGAACGACAGAGCGCCGCGGGCGCGGGCACTGAACGACAGAGCGCCTGCGCGAACCAGCGGGCTAACGGGACGGGCTGGGCGGAACCAGCGGGCTAACGGGACGGCTGGGCAGAACCAGCGGCTAACGGGGCGGCTGGGCAGAACCAGCGGCTAACGGGACGGCTGGGCGGAACCAGCGGGCTAACGGGACGGCTGGGCGGAACCAGCGGCTAACGGGACGGCTGGGGCGGAACCAGCGGGCTAACGGGACGGCTGGGCGGAACCAGCGGGCTAACGGGACGGCTGGGCGGAACCAGCGGGCTAACGGGATAGCTAAACGGGAACAGGAACTCAGGATACAGGGGAGGTGCCCAGTCTAAGTCCAAGTCCAAGTCCACATCATCCAGCTCCCTTTGCAGATCCAGCAGCCCCAGGTGGATGATCAGCTCATCCTCAGCCGATGTGCAGTGGGCGGAGCTCCACCGCGCGCTCTCCTGCAGACGACTGACTCCATCGCGGTGAACTCCGCAGCTGGCTCGCGCACCTGGTCTGGACGTGATACGGCTCGGGTCCTGTTACGCTCCACGACTCTGTCGCTTCTCTCTGGCGATGGGTCCGTGGTCGCGCTTGACTCCGCCCCCGTGTCAGCGGTGGGCTCAGGCTGGGGCTCGACCATGCGGTGAAGGGATGGGCTAGGCTCTGGATCTGGAGTGGGGCTGGTGTCGTTGTCCTCAGGCGCAACCATCATGGTTGATTTGCAGGACACCAGCACCCACTCGACGTGTATGCGCGAGGCTCTCTCGAGGACCGCTCCCGGACAGCTGCGCTTGGCTGGAGGTGTTAAGTCCGCGGGAAATAGATTTCGAGCAGAGAGCAGTCCGGGTAGCGGAGTCGTTGGCCAGTTCGAGGAATAGTTCGTGTAGTCCTCGAGAGAGCAATCCCCCTGCTCCAGCAGGCGGATGAGGAAGTTTGGGTCTTTAAACTGGGCAAACATGGCAAAAAAACAAAAAATAAGGGGGAAAATACGCCGCTATTTACTTTTTGTAGGTCCGAGCGTTCTGTCACGGTTGCGCTTTCGCGGGACGAAGCTCACGAGACGTAAAGTAAACGTAAATGGGTTTAATCTCAAAATGGTAAAATAAAGGTACAAAAAGGCAGGCAGGTAGAACAGGCAGGCAGGCTAAACACAGGTGTAGACATCGGGTAAAGACATAGGGTATAGACCTTGACGCTCGGACAAACAGAACTCAAAACACAGGACTTAAATACACAGGGTAATTGACGAGACACAGCTGATGACAATAACATAATTAACACAGAGGGAAGGCAGGGCACAGGGAGCACATGGCATGAAACGAAAACATAAACACAGAGTCCAGAGATGTGACAAGATGTAACAGTTTTGAAGCTTAACTTTCTGTTTTTCATGTAAAAGCTCATTATAGTTTGGTCTCAAACCACAATGCTCATTGCAAACTGTTGTGTTTCAATGATATATAACACACGTCTATATGTTGTGCACAATTCTTTTAACAACTCACATTATCAAGTAGATTGCATTGACAAAAATGAATGATTTGATCCAACGTATACAGCACACACAGCTCCTACACAACAGGAGACTGCAATAAATGAGTTTTGCATTTCTTAAAAATATTGCATTCAAATCCGTTCTCCTTTTTCTCATGGTTTGTCAGTAAAATTCATTAAATGTAATTAGTCTGTCATGTCATAGAATAGCATGTAGTTTAGTAATAGCGGGACGCGCTGTAAAGCACAACGTTCCCCATCTGTGCTACTGGAAATTAAATCTGATTAAAAATGTACTCTCAGCCAGAAATGTACTTTTGCTTTGGTTAAATAAACGTTAAAGTGATAACTTGACGTGGCAATAGGTTTTGTTATGCTAGCATGCGTGGGATTGTTATGAGCGTAACCTCACAATATAAAATGTAAACGTATTTAGAAATTCATTTAATTGGACACTTTTGAAATAAATAGAAAATATGGTTCATCCTGCTATCTCTCTATCTGGCTTGGCCTGTAGGCTTGTATAAAGTTTAAACGTCTCAGTGACAATGCCGTCTTTGACACCAGGGAGTTGATATGGCTCCAGGAACAGCAGAAGCCTGCTCTTTGATAGTGTAAACCAGATAATGAAAGAACGACGTGTTGGTGATATTCACAGATCAATTCTTCATTACCAGAAAGAACATCTTCAGCCCCTCTGGCCATTAACCGTCCTCGGTCTCAGTGGGTGATGGACCGACCGCTGCCTCACGCCGGAAGCGTGACAATACCTACTTCACTTTAATGTCAGGAGAACCGGCTGAAGTGGCTCTGACTGTTCACTGTTTAGTTTCACGAGAACAGATCGGTTTGTAACAGCCAAACATTTACGTTTTATTAGAAAAAGTGTTGATAGGTTCCCAGCAGAGCACTGATAAGAAAAATCGTCAAAAACTTTCTCCTCAGTTTTTCAAAGTCAGAACTGAGGCTGGAAGAGCGAACGAACGAACGCCAAACTCGCAAGGGACGCCATTTTTGCACGGCGTTTAAAAACACATTTATTAGTGATACGTGAGATAAACGGGAGTACTGCGCGTTTCTGCTCGACGGACAGCGTCGCCTCAGCGATCAGGCTTTCACTTTCGCCACAAGAGGGAGAGAGAAGACGCGGTGTGTGTGAAGGACCGGCGAGATGTGAGTTACACCGACGAGACTCGCGGAGCACCTCACGCCACGACGATGACACGCCGATCTCAACTCCCGCTAGTCGGTAAGTTTATGAACTCAGAAAAAAATGTTTCAAATGTATTGATGTCTGTTAGTGCTATTCCACTAAATGAACAGTTTGCAGCTGATCTAATGGAATTAAGTGAAAGGCCAGCAGACAGAATGACTGATTTCTTTATGGTTTGAAGGATTTGTACAGTTACAGTATATTGTAAGAGCTGTAGCGTTATACATGTGGTGCATGATGGCGAAATAATTACTGAATGACATGTAGGTTCATATATCGTGTGCTGTAATGCATCATCAAATTGTAACTGTGACTGCTGTGTGATTATGACTGTGAATGTACTATGAGGCAGTGTGAATATCTAAATTTTTTTACACATGTTGTGATGGTGCCAGGACCCCCAGATGTTTAATAATATAAAATGACATTTATTGGTGTTTTGTAACAAGCGATACTCTTTTGTTGTATATTGTATGACCTTAAACTGGTTGAAAAGAGATGGCATTTTAAAGTCCAAATGCTTTTGCTTTGCAAAGATGCATTCATTTAATACAGCTTTGTCGCCTTGTTTTATTTTATATGCTTGTTTAACTTTTTTTAAACAAACACTCTACGATTATTCACCTTCATGTCATTCCAAAACACTGCGCGACTTTTCTTCAAACACAAAAGATGAAACTGTGAAAACGCATGCATGCATTTATAGTGAAAGGGGAACTATACTTTGAAGACACTAAAAGCACTTCACTCGTACAAATAAAGACCCGCAAATGTTCTTCAGTGAACCATTTTTGGTTCCACAAAGAACCATTCAGTCAACGGCTCTTTAAAGATTTCTTTCTTACCGTTTTATAATCTGAAGAACCTGAAGAATCAATGATGTTAAAGCTTCTTTATGGAACCATTTAGACAAAAAAAAGTGTTTCTCTGTGGCATCATGAAGCACCTTTAGTGCATAGAAGATTTATAAAAGCTATATTGTGAGTCATCTGAAACCATGTGAAAAACAGAAATCATAGTTATTAACTGATAATTTACTTAAGAGCAACAGTGAGTCGGTGAGCCGATGAGCTCATTCAGATGCTTTTGTGAAGAGGTTTACTCTTAAAAAAAGACCAATTTTCAGCCACAGAGGTTTCATTTTTGGGTCAACTGTTTTTTACTGTTTGATGTTTAGATAGTTCATAATGTCAGTGTTTATGTTGTGTGTTTCATGTGTGGCTTGACCCCTACTGGAAACTGAAACCATTTCAAAAGACAAGAACATTCCTGGATCATGATCGCTGACTGCTAGAAAAAGACCCCCCATCTTCCAAAAGAAACCCTTCGTAGCTCCTCTCGTTCCTCTGCCATGGAGGAGGCAAACATCACTCACTTGGCGGCCGTGTTCGTGAACCCTCATGGTCAGGTGCCCGTTCTGGACGTTCATGACACGTACACGGACTTCTACGACATGGACTACGGTGTTCCAGCAGAGGAGATGCCGGACACCACGCAGGGCCTGGCCTACTTCGTGGCCACCATCGTCATCGGAGCCGTGCTCGTCTGCATCATGCTGGTCTGCGGCTTCGGAAACTTCCTCTTCATAGCCACTCTGGCCCGGTACAAGAAACTCAGGAACCTCACCAACCTGCTGATCGCTAACCTGGCCATCTCTGACTTCATAGTGGCCGTGGTCTGCTGCCCTTTTCTGGTGGATTATTACGTGGTCAAACAGCTCTCCTGGGACCACGGGAAAGTGCTGTGCGCCTCCGTCAACTACCTCAGGACTGTGTCTCTCTATGTGTCCACCAATGCCTTGCTGGCCATCGCTGTTGACAGGTTGGTGTGATTTAGACGTCGTGTCTCAGATAGTGGGAAGGGAAAGGAAAGCCTGGGGCTGGGTTCAGCTGCCGGTTATTTAGCAGGCAAAATATCATTGGCGATCACAAAATATAATGCCCTTACCCACACTTTTTTTCACATTTTCAAGTGTGGCTTAAAAAATAGATTTTTTTAAATAATTATTAGTATACAGGTTTGAAACATCATATAAAATATTTACTTAAATGTACTTCATCTAAAAACTATAAACGGTTTCTATGAAGTCTGTATTCGTAATGCATTACAAACTGTTACAAATCTTCTTTATAATGTGGTCATAATATTTATGAGTGGTTACTCTTCTTTAAAACGGCCATAAAACATCACTAATGGGTTATGACACATTTGCTATCAGCATTTCAAATACTAATATCCACAAAACCATATTTCATTGTTTTGGATGTAAAATTGTTACCAATGAGTTCACAGTGAAATCCACACGAAACACTCCTAACCAAAGAAACTGTATGCGTCTTAATGTCATGATAGGAGATAACACTTTTAAAAAGATGCTCATGCTCTTAAATGTGATGAGCACAAATAAGCAATTAGATCTATCACAGTGTACTAGTGTTTTTATGAGGAAGCATGCATGTATCATAATGTCTTAAGAACGCTTTTAAATACAGGCTTCATAGAAAGTGTGGCCAAACAGCTGTGTGTTTAAAAGCTTCAGAAACATCCGTTCAGAGTTTTGAGTCTTAACAATGTTTTATTCAACTAAATCTCCAGACCCGTGTCAGAATGTGGAGACGGTGCTAATGGTGACATATGGAGGACTGCTTTGAATATTTCTGTAATAATGTGAGCGAGTTCCTCAGGCACCCAAGAAACTGTTTAAAATGCCGTCTCGGTGTGGGCTTCTTTATCTTCTCCCTATGAAGGTATAAAATATGCCCAGAGGGAACAACAATTATGAGCTATTTACATAAGCCTGCTGAAACAGCCTGAAGTGGAATAAAATGTGTGGAAATATTGGCGGTATTAATGATCAATTTTGTCCTGTAGCCCAGCGTGACCGTTTTGCTAAAATAGGAGAATAAAGAGCACACTACAGGTCATGTAGTATTTCTACAGCTGTTTTTATCTTTTAAAGCTTTTGAAGTTTCTCCTGGCATTTCATATGAATGAGTCATTTTGGACAGTTCTGATAGTGGTTATGTGAGGACCACTTATAATTATATCTGCCTCCCTGTTTGACTCGACTCTAATTTACAGTCCGTAATCAAGCGACTTTCACTTATGGATGACTTACATTTGAAGCTTCTAATCTACTGATTGAAACACTCAAGTAAGACAAATGGAACAGACTGAACCAGATTTGCTCTTCCTGAGGGAAACATCAGTGGCAATGCAGCAGAAGAAGTCAGAACTCAAAAACAGTCAGTGCAAAGTTAATGACCAGTCTGTTGTCTGTTATTTATTTAGCGAATAAGCAAACTCACATTATTGCAAAAATGTATTATTATATAGCTAAATTAAAGTTTAACTTAGGTTACTGATAATTGAGGTGTGCAAAAAAAGTAAAATATAGTATCGTTTTTTAAAAAATGAACTCAAATCTGTATAAATGTGGCTATTTTTGCCTATTAATTTACAAACAGCTGACAGCCGTGACCTAAATCTGATGTTCATTGACAGCAATAAATGCTCAAATTCTCTATTAGTAACGTACTGTACATTATTGTACAGTATTACTGTACTGTACTCCATCAGTCAGACAAACATTCAATATCCTGGAATATCCCTTTTGTAGGATATCTTCACCAGATCATTGATCAGACCGCAGATGTTCTTGAGTCAACAGCAGTAATGTAAATGTGATTTCTTCAGCTAGATAAACAAAGGGACCTAAGGGACCTGAATATGATGCTAATATACCATAACCAGTACTAAAATCGGCCATCGGTGACTTACTTTTGTGCCACTTTCAAGCTTCAGCATTACTCACCAGATCACTGAATCAGTGAGTCATTGACACAAGAACAGCTGCAGTCTTGTTTGCAACTGAATCATTAAGTGTGATTTGAGGACCAATCCGACAGGTTTTTCTTTTAAAATAATCAGCTCATGAGTCACTCAATGACATCACTTTTAGAGGGGGTGGTGATTTTTTTAAAACAAAATAAGTTCAGAATAGCCAAGTTCTGTTCTGAAACTCTAGATGGTGCAAGCCGGTGGGTCATTAATGAATGATTTTGTTTCTTTGAAACCCTCCACCTCCCCAGCTCCACCTGTATAGATCTGCTTAGGGTTATTATGCTGTGTTTGATATTTGTGCCGCAGCAGTATGTCTTAATTACTCACAGCATCACATCGCTGTATACATTGGCAGTAGCAAGTTCCTGTACTTTGCAGCAGCAGCAATAATCTACAACTAGAGTAATAACCAATGAAGCAACCAGATCTATATTAACATTACATTAACATTGTCATATCCATTACCATGCTAAAACCTTGTCATGATAAAAATGTTGTTTAAAAGTAAAATAAAATAAAAAATGCAAAATGCAATACTCTGATAAATTACATATTCTTGAAAAAAGTACTACAAAAAAATAAAAATGCTCCGTTACTGTCCACCACCGCTACTAGGCATATAACACTGAGACCTATAATTATCAAAACTCGCATATCATGACAGTCACTATGATTGAATGCGGATGTTGCTGACTTTACGTTTAGAAGATGTTTATACTCACTTTTTAGTTGAGCACCCATTTGAGATTGAAGTTTTAGCAAATGTGTAGTAACCATGGTTTTTTGGCATATGGATTACCATTTTTATGATCAAAGTTTTACTACAAATACCATGGTTAGACTATAGTTAGTGTAACAAAGCTATGGTGAATTTGTGGTTAACGTGGTTTCCCTATACTAACCATCTTTCTTTGGTTTAATTAGTAGAAAAATGTCTTTTATGGAATTTGTCTTGTAGAGAATGGAAATTGAGCACAACCCCACTAATGGCCATCGTTGTGTTTAGGTACATGGCCATCGTCCATCCCTTGAGGCCCAGAATGAAGCACCAGACCGCGTACTGCCTCATAACGGGGGTTTGGATCGTCCCGGTGCTCATTTCCATTCCCTCCGCGTACTTCGCCTCGGCGACCAAAGTCCCTCACGGAGCCAACCGCAGCAAGACCTTCTGCGCCCAGATCTGGACGGTTGACCAGCAGCTGTACTACCGCTCGTACTACCTGTTCATCTTCGCCGTGGAGTTCGTGGGGCCGGTGCTCACCATGGCTCTGTGCTACCTGCGCATCTCCAGAGAGCTGTGGTTCAAGAGCGTGCCGGGTTTCCAAACGGAGCAGATCCGCAAACGCCTGCGCTGCCGCAGGAAGACGGTCATGGTGCTGATCGGCATCCTCACGGCGTACATCCTCTGCTGGGCTCCATACTACGGCTACACCATCCTGCGCGATTTCCACCCAACGCTCATCTCCCGCGAGAGGAACTCTCTGGTGGCGTTCTACATCATCGAGTGCATCGCCATGAGCAACAGCATGATCAACACGTTCTGCTTCGTCAGCGTGAAGAACAACACCGTCAAATACTTCAAGAGGATCGTTCTCCTCCGCTGGAAATCCACCTACACCTCCAGGAAGAGCGCAGACGAGACAGACATCAATCCCCACCTCACCGAATGTAGAAAGGGAGCCGAGCTGAGTGGTTTTCATGTCACCCATATAACAGATGATTAGAGAGTACTGATCATGCTGCTTCCGGGCATTGTTCTGTAGATGAATATCGCCTGACTGATGATACGTTTTAGTGTTTCTTTTCCTTGTCAAATGTGCCATACTCGTCATACAGTATGTAAATGTGTTTATGAAAGATCACAAATGATCGTTTCAGTTGTTTTGCTCAGATTTTCATGTTGAGTGAATTAACTACTCATTCCTTGAAGCGTTAAGAATGACAAAGCAAAGGGTAGATGTCTACTGACTACTTTCTTTTTAAACTATTTAAATACAATTATTTAAGCATGTGTCAGGAGAATCACCAGCATTCGTGATGCTTTGTGAGAGCAGCTCCGTATGATGACCTTTTTAATTGCAAGCCTGTGTTGTCCAAGCCTTGTTGTTTCTGATTGGTGGAGGGTTTATTCGGGGATATGGGTATTGCAGTTATTTACATTAAAATGTAAACTTTTAAACATTTCTCTATTAAGAAAATGGGTGGAATTTTTACCTCAAAACAGTTTCGCTCGACTGATGCATTCTATTTGTAGAAATACATAGCTTAATGTTACATAATATAGATTATTTAAAAGCTAGTGTGATTAGTGAGGTCCTTTCTCAATCAGTGTTTTGTATGTGAAAGTTTGCTGTTTTTGTGTTGGTTAATATAGTATCTGCATGCATTCTGTAAATAAAGTAAGACCTGAGAACCGAGCCATGTGTCATGAGTCCTCGAATTTTGGAGAAATAATTCAAGAAGCACTATCGACCAGTTTAGAGGTAATGTTGTGACGTTTAATCTCATGTAAATCTGTGAGTTTTATTTCTGTTTGCTCTTTACAGCAGGGTATGTTCATCTAAGGTCCAAGGGCAGTTCATACGTAATTTAGAGATTCTGTGGATTCTCAGTCTCATAACTTGAATTTTTGAATGAATATGAACTGTGGTCATGTAATAATAGCTCTCGAGGTCTGAATCTAGAAAACTGCATTTTGCTACAAGGCAGACAATGAAAATGAAAATAATCCAACAGCAGATATATTTATTCCAATAGGGCAAATCTACAGAGAATCAGGGTGAACGCAACAACAACTTTCAATACAGAATGAGGGAAAACTGAACAGGCTGGAACTTAAGTAGGGTAGAGAACGAGGGACAGACAGGTGCTGGGCTTGATAACTGACTAATAAACTAATGAGAACAGGAACAGAACCAAATATGGGCAAACAGGAACTAAACTAAGGTAGACGACTGATACTGAATATAACACAACAGAAGAGTTCAGGCACCGTTCTCCATACGTCACTAATTCAGTTTAATTGTTTAATTGCCTGATCTTGGATTGTTTGGTTCTTCGAAGCCAATGCCGAACTTGCTGCCATAGCAACAGGTCTGCTGCCTTGAACCTGCTTGGCAGCATCTTATTTCATGTAAACACGAGAACGATAACTATAAAGGTAACTTACAACAATTCCTTTATTAACATCCACACTGGTAGATAATGGTGTGTTTATTATAAGTGCATATATGCATGGCATCTGCAGCTTTAAATGCCAGAGGGCTTCTAATCATATGCCATTCTATTTTAATTATTATTATTATTCATATATTTATGAAACATTGGTGCCTTTTAGCATATTGCTATTGGGTCCATTTTTTAAAAAGCCATTCAGAGCCATTTAATACAGTAATTTCATTCATCGTTCTGAAAAATAATAAGATATAATCACTTCTGCTGTAGACAACACTATGAAAGCTTAAAAGACATTATCATTATTTTATTTTAAGCTAATAAACATGACCTTTTTAAGAACCGTCTGACAGTGAATGTGCTAGTATACCTGATTCATTTAGAGATGTTCATTTAGTGTTCTTAGTCTAACAGAGGTTGCAGCTCGTTATGCTAGTTTTGTTCGACATGCTAATTAACACAAACATAAGGCTGATTCTGTTGTGTTTGCAAGCAGACAGTCGTGATTCAGTCATGCGCTGTCTCACACAGCAACATAATGACAGAAGTCACAGAAAGCTGCAAAACCCATGAATTATGTATGAGTCTTTTCTTAATTATCTTACCTGCTCTCCACCAGCCGAGCAAGTTCCCACTGAAGAAAGCTGGAAAGAAGGATGACAATCAGGTTTGAAGCTAAAAATACTCTCAATTTCCTCAACATAAAAACTTTTTAGCCAAACGTGTGTTCCGAGACCTGTAATTTCACGAAACACGATTGTGAAGCTTAATTGCTGATTTTCAAGGTGAAGAACTTTAATAAACATAATTCTGGGAGGGGATTCGCCAAGGTACTGTTACCATGGAAATGGCAAAAGAGCTTAGCAGCGAGCTGGTCACAAAAGAAGTAATTGCTCCTATTCACCTTTCTGACTTGGTCATCACAGGTAGCTGAAGTCTACCTTACAGGCAGATCATCAGGGTTTCAAAGAGAGCAGAATGCGTCGCATCAACTAATCACTGAGGTGCCTCAAGGTTCTGTGCTTGGTCCGCCTCCTTTCTCTGTTTTCATTACCTCGGCTTCAGCTCAACCAGGCAGAGCCCCTTCTAATATCTCTGCCAAGCCTTCGGCTGACCACAGCAGGGCATTCACGCTGTGATTACCCAGGTTATCATAGTTTTAAAGGTCACATTTAACCCTGGGTAGAAGAAATCAAATGCATATATATTTAAACAGTTAGAGGCAGTATTAGTATATCCAAGGTTAGATGTATGTACATAAAAGCAAATGCATTTCAACAAAACAAAACAGACAAGTATGTTATTGCAGAGTTTTTGCGGCAGGCAGACATCCAGTGAGTGTTAGCAGTCATTGATGATTTGAGTTAAAAAGAGCTGTTTGTTGTTGCAGTCACGGTAGAGATGACCTTTAGTTTGTTCACAATATTTGCAAGTATGTTGAGCTGTCTATGTATTTTGGTGAAGGGGTAAAGATTTTTGAGATATTTGTTTAATTCACATCAGAATCGATCATTTAGTTCTAATTTGTGCCTTTCGATTATTTTGCCATGCTGGGATCCAAGACGAAGAACTCTGCGAATGTGATTTGAATTGAAAGCTTGCTAAATGAACGTTAAATTTGCTAAATTTCGCATTAAGATGTGCTGTGGTTAATCATGTGAGTACCTAATTTGTCAAATATTTGTCATACTATTTCTTTGGATGCGTTCAGCAGTATATACTGTATTGTTCATTCCGTCAGTCAACAGAGCTAAGGGTCATGCTTTTTCACTACAGGCCTTGTTGACTGTGAGCGTGTCTAAAATACAAAGCGGCTGTCTGATGCCAGTATGTAATTAAATTTTAATGCAAATAGCACAGTGGGTATGAACTAACAACAAATCTGAAATGGTCAAATTATATGGACAATGAGGTGCAGACGTGCTGCATGGGAATGATATGAACAAAGTAAGGTTGAAGATGATGGAATAAATGGCCGAAGTGTCGGAGGAATACTAATGTATTATTATTAGTATTCCTCCGACACTTCGGCCATTTATTCGGGCATTTAGTTTAAAGGCGCCTTTCTAGACACACAAGTTCACCGAACATCATTAACAGGACAAGACAATTAAAACAACGGAGTAAGGTCAGAAGGAAGTGAGTTCCAGAGCTGGGGAGAAGAGCAGTAACAAGGGAACGTTAAGACAAATGGAAGAAGAAGACCTCTGTGTATAAGTGTGTGTAACAATATGAAGAGGGTCCAGTCTGGGAAGTTAATAATTGAGAGACATTAATGCTAGAATGAATGTGATTACATTGAGTGTGATGACTCTGTATATATAGCATGTGATAGTTATTATACTAATGATCATTTTGAAGGCTTTAGAAAATGTAAATAGAAGGTTTAATAATGACATTATTACCTATTCTTAACCAACAGTTGATTTAAAAAAAGGCATGGTATTCACAATATAAGTCTTTGTTGATAAAAGACAGCTAGCTGTGTCTGTGTATAATATGCAACCGGTGTGAAACAGGCAGATGGAGTAATACACCAGTGATAGAGAGACTCTGTACTTATTGTAAATTAACATCAAATATATCTGCAACATGAGAAGCACTTCTGTATACCGTATGACTGTTCTGTATACAAGGATTGCGTAACAAATACTTAGTTGGTGATGTTTGTACTGAAATGTCAAGTGTTTGTGATTCAGAGTAAGCATGGAGATGGCACTGTATGTATATCGTGGAATGAAGAAAAGATTGGCTACTGTCTGCAACAAGAAAATGGCAATAGCATTTTGGTTTTATTAAAAAAATGCATGTTAGTTTGTGCTTGTTAACACATTGTAAAGTGTTACCTTTCTTATTTACACCTTCCTTCACAGCAGGAAGGTTTCTGGTTCTAGTCCCAAAAGAATTGTGATTCTTTTGGGCCGTATCTCTGCCCGTATCTTTTGGGACAGTACAGATGAATTGAGACATACACTGACTGTAGACTTGAATGCGTGTGATGTGAAGACTCAAATAAACGTCCACTTGTCAACTACCTGAATTTCTTGAAAGATTCCTGGTATTACCAGCACAGGTGGAGACTGAGCCAAATTAGTCCAGTTTCTTCATGACAGTGAGTGAAATAAATTGATACTGATTACGAGCTGAGTGGACTGAGTGATTTCAGACTGTGATTGTGATTGAGGTGCTTTTCTTACTCAGTCGGAATCATGCACTGACAGGGACTCTTGGAGTTCAAGGTATAGCAAATGGTCTTTGTGATGGTACAAGTTCAGTGTCGAATTGCTGAATGGGTGTCCTCTGTATGCTGTTTGTGCTTGAGAAGAGTGGTGCATTCATTGCACAGATGGTCCTCATGAGTTTCAAAGTTTCCTGTCTCAAGCGCATTCACACTTGTCAGAAAACCCTGGCAGCCATGAAATCAAACAGGCACTTCGCTGTCTGCTTTTATTTATGCATTACTCTACAGTCCTTTTAAATAAACTCAGTGGCTGGAGACGGACAGCCAGAGGTTTCGTATTGGTTCCTTTTACAGATACATCCTAGTCAGGCATGTAAGAGCATTGCTATAATGTTCACTCAATTTAGAGAGAATTTCTTACTTGTGCTGCTTATTTTCTGACTGTCATCTTATTCCACAGAAACTGCTGCCATATTTGACAAGCTGCAACTCTCTGCTAGGAAAGTGATGCAAGTACGTGCACATGTTAGCCGGTGTCTTAATTCGTTTCTTTGACTAGAAGTGCCACTGCAGAGACTTATTGTTGTATGACACCAAAGTAGAGTGAGTGCATAAGCCGTCTGATCTACTCTCTATAGCTCTCCTGGGTCATTTTATCTATTTATGCATTTTTTACCTTAAATCACTGTGAAAGAGGTAAAGATGTTAAACACATAACTAACAGTGGATATTTACTACAGAGTCTACAATCCACCATACCTATTCAAACTGAGTTTTCTGATGAGTGGGTTGTGAATTTATATATAAAAAAATAAAAATAGGACTTTGGCGAAATCCTGAATGAATGAATGAATGAATGGAGAAATATCAGATGATTATAATCAGAGTACAACACCTTTGTGTCTTCTTCAACAAAGACATTAAAATGTTGGAGAGCCCAGAACATGCATGACGGTCCATTCCATCTTTATTCAATAACAAAATGGCACTGGCTCCTACCTGAATTAAATCAAACTGAATTTTAAAAGGCAGATCAAACTCGACACAACCTTGTAGAACCTTTTCATACGTCAGGGTTTATGAATGAATACATCATTAGCTCCTATGAATGAGGAAAATATTTAATTGCCAATACTTAGGCCTGGAGAGGACCCACCTCTTAAAAAAAGAATAACTGCTTGGTACAAATTCACATTTCGATTGACTGAAAGGTGTGCTTTAACAACACTTAAAGGAAAATGAAGAGGCTTCTCAAGTACTGTGGCAACCACTAAAATTGGACTTTTCTTTAAAGGGATAGTTCACCCCAAAATAAAATTCTGTCATTATGTACCTTCATGTCGTTCCAAACCTGTTAGACCTTTGTTCAACTTTGAAACAACTTTGAGTTCTCTGACCCTCCATGGACAGCGATCAAAACACAAACGTTGCAAGGATGTTATTAAATAGTCCATGTGACATAACTGGTTCAGCCATAATTTTAGGAACCTACAAGAAGAATACTGTTAATGAGCCATGCTTGTAGAAAGAACGAAGAAGTCTTTTAATACAAGTACTATCACATCAACACACATATTGCACTTACATTTCTATATATAAATACAAATACACACAGACACAATTAGGGATAGCAACATAAAAGATGTGCTGAATCAGGAACACACACACACAGCTCCTCGAACCATTAGAGAGTTTTCCCCGAAGACCTCTAAACTGCCCTTGCTGGATGCCAATTCTCCATTTCTTATGAATGCAGGCGCTTGCCCACTGCAGTTGTTCTATCAGCCTGATGGCCAATCTCAGTCTGCTTCAGTCATTTGATGCCACAGCACTCTCGGCTCATCGGCGGTGACTCAGTTGGTGGTCCGGTGTGTAGACGAGAACACAGAGTACAAGTAAAAACCTCCAGAGTCATTGAACATGCATCGTCCTGGTCTGCTGCCTCAGCTTTTAACACAATAAATCAGACCGCTGCCATCACTGACTCCCCGAAGATGTCCCTACGCTGCTCTTCATGTCAGGGAACTCCTTAGAGAACATCAGAAGATGTTGTCATTTTTCATCTGCTGTCCCACTCGCAGAACTGAATGACCCTGTGAAATCAGAACAGTCAAAAACAACAAAGCATTGATGCCTCATCTTGTTTGAATAATTTTAGTTGTGTAACTTTCATCCAAAAAATGTTCTATGGAATAAGAATGTAAAACTGTCCTATGTAAAAACCTGCCATTGATGTTAATGCATTCTGTTCTTCATAAAGCAGTCTTGTTTGAAGTCAATATAAAAAAATGCTTTGGTGCAGTTAGTTGTCATATAAATGCATCGGTTTAAACATATTTGCCTTGATAAATGTGTTGTGCCTGAAACTATTGCTACTAAAAACATGTCTTTTCGTTTCAACCTTGAAGCAGTCAGGCTACGTTCTCTGATAAGCATTATTATTTGAGTGTATTTTTAATATCATATGAAACATGTACCGTAGAACTGTCTTAGGTTTATAGCAAAACAAATCTTGAGAAAATCAGATGGAAGTACTGTTTTTGTCATTGCAGACTGCATCTGTCAATTTACTTTCATGTGTTTATGGGCAGATTTTGACCTTTCCGAAATGGCAAAGGCACCAGCATTGGAATAATGATCAATGGTTGCTTATGCGGTTTCTACATTTTAACATCTCTGACTGCTGTTACTGACTAGTAATTGTTAGTAGTCATTCCTGTTTTTATTATAAAAAAAATAAAGCAAGAAAATTCTTCCTCTTAAACTATCACTTCATACTATTTATTGATTAGTCCACTTTAGACATTCTACTAACGTCAGGTAATTTTGCAACTACATGTCAACTAGCAGGCATTAGAGTATTAGTAGACTGTCTGCTTAATATCTTTATTTTGATGGATTCAGCACATACTACATACTGACTATCAGAAGCTTTGCAAGTATATGTCAACTTATTCTACTAACTCTAAACCTACCCTGACAGTCTGCTACATTCACAATATTTTTGTAGAGGCAAGTTTTGAGGCTATGACTTTCAGAAGGGACCTCAAGGATGTGAACTGTGCTCAGATTAGCCAAGATATCAGTGTTTATAATAAGAAAATGTATATATTGAATTCTTTCAAGATCAAATGATCTGAGGTGTGCTGTCCACCTTATGAAATAAACCTATATGAAGACTCCTCTCCTCTCCTATCAGCCAATCATGGTGTGCATAGTTAGTAAGTGTGATATTGTCATTCATAGCAACAAGGTCAACGCCGCCCATACTCTTAGACGTCTCTCTATTCCTTAATAAAACTTTGTCTTAACAGCTTTGTGGATAGGTTTCAAACGAAAACTATTAGCTAAAAACATTTACTGCTATAGGAGAACTCTTGGTAAGTTTTGTGAATATGGTACCTGATCATTTCTTCAAGCTTGAAGCTTCTTGAAGCTCCAGTGTAAGGACCTGAGGACTGGTGTGATATGCTCAGATTTTGTTTCTAGTCAGAATCCTGGCAGCAATGTTCTGGATGAGCTGCAACTGTCTAATGGTCTTCTTGGGAAGCTCAGTGAGAGACCATTACAATAATTCACCCTGCTGGTGATAAAGACATTAACAGGTTTTTCCAAGTCTTGACTGAAAACAAAAGCAAATAAATTGAGTTGGCTGGACTTTACTATTTCTCATAGATTTGTCCTCATTCAATTGTGTTGAAACAATGCAAAGTGCAAAATTCTATTCATGTGAATAAGAAAACATTTGGTCATGTGCAACCACTGTCCATAATTACATAATTGAAGTAAGTTAGTTTAAAGAGTATTTTCTTGAGTGTACACCAGATGGAATAAGGTCAGAGAGCTAATTAGGTGATTCAGCAGTCAGAGAGCTCCCACAGCACGAGGAAGGCGAACTGGACCAACAGACTTCGACACTTTCATCCATTGGCTCCACAATGGCTCCTAGCTCCCTCCTCTCTGGCGTGGCTCACCAGTCCACCAGCTCTGCCGCGATCCTTTGTCCCTCCAGCTCCACCTTGAAAATGGCAGAATGGCTGTGAGTGTGAAATGGGATCTACAGGAATCAGAAATGGCTGGGCGATTTTGGCTTGGCCCTGCAGACGATTTCCAGACAAGTTACATGGCTTCTCTCCAACTCAGTCCTGTGGTGTCTGGGAGGTCTATGGGGTGATGGTAACTGGCCCCAAGCTGGAACAGATAAATGAGGGCTGCATCATCCAACGTTGCCACTACAGCTAGCTGACAGAATTTCTCGACAAAGGAATAAAAGTGGAGGTCCTTCTGCAGAGAGAGTGAGGAGACGAGCAGCAAACTCCATCACCATGGAGATGGGCAAAAAAAAACTGGAATTGCTACTGATGTTTCTAATAATGGAGTCCCCTATTATCAGAGTCCTGGGCTGCATACCCACTGTCTGCTCTATCTGGGGTAGCTAAATGTAACGCCACACCAGCAGAGGGAGCCTTCCCCAGAGTTCTGACTGTCAGCTCTTCCTCTGCTTTCTCCACGCCCACTTCCCTTTTGGCGGCCATTTTAACCAGGCCCAAACAACAGCCTGGTGCGAAGTATTGCCAGCTCATCACTGCATACCAAGCGTTTCTTTATCTGTCTGTTTCTATCGTGTTTTGACCTATTGCCTGTTTTTTCTTGACTATTGTTCTTTGGATTACCCCTTGCCTTGACGACTGGATTGGACTGATTATTGTGTTTGAACCTTTGCCTGA
Source organism: Puntigrus tetrazona (assembly GCF_018831695.1). NCBI lineage: Eukaryota > Metazoa > Chordata > Actinopteri > Cypriniformes > Cyprinidae > Puntigrus > Puntigrus tetrazona. The sequence goes on along the minus strand of NW_025048397.1, from coordinate 23,769 downwards.
TTATTTGACGCTGAGTTTGGATTACGTTTGGATTTGTTTGCTGTCTCCATTAAAACTCTGCATATGGATTCTACTCCGGCTTCCGCCTCTGAATCGTTACAGAATACTTCGCCTTCACCGAATCCAGCGGAGGTTTCACAACTACAGGCCGCGTTCACTTACCAGAGTGAACTTATGAAGAATTATCAGGAACAGCTGGCTCAAGTGCAAGCAGCGAACAATCATCTGCTTCATTATATCCGTTCGCTTCCACCACGCAACCTCCTACGGTAAGACTGGCACTGCCAGAAAAATTTGATGGTTCTGCTGAGCAATGCAAAGGGTTTATTCGCCAAACTCGCACCTACCTGGGAATTATGACAGATCATTCCGAAGCAGATAAGTGTTCCCTGATCATGTCACTATTGTCCGGCAGGGCAATTGAGTGGGCTGCGGCCGTTTGGGAAACAGACGTAAATCTGCATTACTTCTGCTGAATATTTTATGAACCAAATTCGTGAAGTGTTTGAATATCCTGCAGGGGCCAGGATGTATCAACACGGATTCTGCATTTAACTCAGGAAGTCGCACAGCAGCAGACTATGCCATTGAGTTTCGCACCTTAGCAGCACAAAGTGGGTGGAATGATGTCTCACTCAAAGCCGTCTTTAAACAAAGTCTCAATCCGGAATTGCAAACTGAGATGGCCTGCAGAGGAGAGGATTTGTCTTTCACGGAGTATGTCAATACCGCCATTAAGTTAGATAACTTGCAACGGAGTGTACCAAGACGGAGGATCACACGCATTTCATCACCCCATTTTGCACCTGTGTCCAGCTGTACACCTGAACAGTCTGGCTCTGAACCTATGCAAATTGGAGCTACCAGCCTATCTGAGACTGAGAGAAATCGGCGCCGAGAACTGAATCTCTGTTTCTACTGTGGAGAACAAGGCCATCGCAATCACCAGTGTCCACACAAGGCCCGGAAGAAGGCAGCTGATTCAACCCGGGTGAGTTGTGATGGTTTCTCCTTACAAATATTCAAGGCTGTTACTGTACCAGTCCAGATAACTACTGACGATGGTCCTATTCTGTTAACAGCACTGATTGACTCTGGAGCTGCACTTAATCTCATTAACCAGAATCTCATTCATCAACACCATATCTCCACCATACCATGTTTGCCAGCCATTGGAATCACCACTGTGGAAAATAAACCCATAAAAGGGGGTATCACCAGACAGACATCGCCCATCCGTCTACAAACTGGATTGTTTCATCAAGAACTCATTTCACTGTATGTAATTGACTCACCCAAGTATGAAATCATCCTCGGATACCCATGGCTTTCCACTCATGACCCAAGTTTTTCTTGGTTCAAAGGGGAACTCACACACTGGTCTCAGTTCTGCCAAAGCACTGTCTGCACAACTGCCCATCATTGCCATGTCTCGCCACTAGTGTGGAAAGTCCCCTCAGCTCACAGACTCCCACGATTCCACAATGCTATAATGACCTGCGGGAAGTTTTTAGTAAAACTAAGGCCACTCAATTGCCACCACATCGGCCCTGGGATTGTGCCATTGATCTCCTGCCCAACGCTATGCCACCCAAAAGTAAGATTTATTCCCTGTCTCGTCAGGAGTCCCAAGCTATGGAAGAGTATATCAACGAGGCTTTGAACTCTGGATTTATTCGTCCATCCACTTCTCCCGCTGCAGCTGGGTTTTTTTGTTGAGAAAAAGATGGAGGATTACGACCATGTATCGACTACCGAGGTCTCAACCATGTCACTGTTAAATTCCGTTATCCATTACCACTGGTCCCAGCTGCATTGGAACAACTTCGAAGCCAAGATTTACACCAAACTCGATCTCAGAAGTGCCTACAACCTCATCAGAATCAAGGAAGGAGATGAATGGAAAACTGCATTTCTCACCACTCAGGGGCACTATGAGTACCAGGTGATGCCGTATGGACTTGCCAACGCTCCAGCAGTATTTCAGTCCTTCATCAACGAGATCTTCAGGGATATTCTTCACAAGTTTGTAATCGCTTACATTGATGATATTCTGATCTACTCCAGATCTGAGGATGAACATGTGGATCATGTGAGGATTGTCCTTTCCCGTCTTCTAGAACATAACTTGTACATCAAGGCAGAGAAATGTGAGTTTCATGTATTCCAGACATCCTTTCTAGGATACAATATAAGTCATCACGGCGTGGAAATGGACAATGCTAAAATCACTGCTGTCACTGAATGGCCCAGGCCCTCCACAGTCAAAGAACTACAACGGTTCCTAGGATTTGCTAATTTCTACCACTGGTTCATCAGAAATTACAGTTTAATAGCCGCCTCTCTGACCTCACTACTCAAAGGAAAACCCTCAAGGTTACATTGGACCGAACAAGCAGACACCGCCTTCAATAACCTGAAAACCACTTTTACTACAGCCCCAATCCTGAGACATCCAAATCCCGACCTTCCATTCATCCTGGAAGTGGACGCCTCTGATTGTGGCATTGGTGCGGTGCTCTCACAGCGTCATGGTCAACCTGCGAAATTGTACCCTGTGCTTTCTTTTCCAGAAAGCTTTCCACAGCAGAAAGAAACTACGATGTCGGCAATAAGGAACTTCTCTCTATGAAAGCAGCCATTGAAGAGTGGAGGCATTGGCTAGAAGGGGCACTACATCCATTTCAAGTTATCACTGACCATAAAAACCTTGAATATGTCAAAGCTGCTAAGAGACTCAACCCACGTCAAGCACGATGGTCACTTTTCTTTTCAAGATTTCAGTTCACTGTCACTTACCGCCCAGGAAGCAAGAACAGCAAAGCAGACGCGTTGTCACGGAGACATGATCCCCCTCATCAGACACATACCTCAGAACCCATCCTGAACCCAGCCGTAATCATCGCACCCATCAACTGGGATATAATGGATGAAATCCAACAAGCTACCCAACACGAACCGTCGCCAACTAATTGTCCTCCCAACAAACAATATGTTCCACAAACACTAAGAAGGAGAGTGATGCAGTGGGTTCACACATCTTTGAGCTCAGGCCATCCAGGAATATCTCGATCCGTCAAGCTAACACAGAACTCATTCTGGTGGCCCTTTATGACGCGAGACATCACAAATTATGTAAAAGCTTGTCCAGTGTGTGCTCAAGCCAAGACCCCCAGAGACCTTCCAGCTGGCCTACTGAAACCTCTCCCCATTCCACAAAGACCATGGTCTCACCTGTCCGTAGACTTTGTTACCAACCTCCCACCATCTGATGGATTCACCACCATCCTGGTGATTATTGACCGATTCTCCAAAGCATGCCGTCTAGTTCCACTCAAGGGTCTACCCACAGCCATGGAAACAGCCCAAGCCATGTTTCATCATGTGTTTAGAAACTATGGACTACCGAGGACATCGTCTCCGACCGAGGAACCCAATTCACGTCTCAAGTTTGGAGAGCCTTTTGTAAATTACTAGACATAAATGTCAGTTTAACATCTGGTTTTCACCCACAGTCTAACGGGCAGGTGGAGAGACTAAATCAAGAGATCGGGAGATATCTGAGAACATACTGCAGTCGAGAGCAACACCGTTGGACAGAATTCCTTCCCTGGACTGAATATGCTCAAAATTCATTGACTCACTCATCCACAGGACTAACCCCGTTTCAGTGTGTGCTTGGCTACCAACCCCCCTTGTTCCCGTGGTCCGGAGAACCATCTTCTGTACCCGCCGTTAATGACTGGATTCAGCGCAGGTGAGAGGGTATGGGACAATGCTCATGTCCGCCTGCAACGTGCAATTGGCACTCAAGTGTTGCATGCAAATCGACGACGTCGCCCACATCCTCCCTATCTACCAGGACAAAGGGTCTGGCTCTCCACAAAGGACCTCAAGTTACATCTGCCGAGCAGGAAGCTCAGCCCAAGGTATGTTGGTCCTTTCAAAATCGTTCGACAAATCAATGAGGTCACATACCAGTTAGAGCTCCCTGCCAACTACCGTATCTCTCCTTCCTTTCACGTGTCGCTCCTCAAACCTGTCCACTCGGATGCTGACCCCAATGCTGAGCCGGAGGAACCACCACCACCGCTGGATGTAGATGGATCACCGGCGTACATTGTCAATGTACTCCTGGACTCCAGAAGACGAGGGGGTCAGCTCCAATATTTGGTGGATTGGGAGGGCTACGGACCTGAGGAGAGATCATGGATACCTGCTTCGACATTCTGGACCCCTCCTTAATCGAGGAATTTCATAGAGCCAGACCTGAGCCGCCCTGCACCACGACCACGATGGACGACCACGTAGAGCACCAGGAGGTGCTCCTAGAGGGGGGGGTGCTGTAACGCCACACCAGCAGAGGGAGCCTTCCCCAGAGTTCTGACTGTCAGCTCTTCCTCTGCTTTCTCCACGCCCACTTCCCTTTTGGCGGCCATTTTAACCAGGCCCAAACAACAGCCTGGTGCGAAGTATTGCCAGCTCATCACTGCATACCAAGCGTTTCTTTATCTGTCTGTTTCTATCGTGTTTTGACCTATTGCCTGTTTTTCTTGACTATTGTTCTTTGGATTACCCCTTGCCTTGACGACTCGGATTGGACTGATTATTGTGTTTGAACCTTTGCCTGATTATTTGACGCTGAGTTTGGATTACGTTTGGATTTGTTTGCTGTCTCCATTAAAACTCTGCATATGGATTCTACTCCGGCTTCCGCCTCTGAATCGTTACACTAAATGATATATTCATAACAATCTGATGTCTTGAGTGTCAATTAGTGTGTCCAGTTTCGGCATGTTCCTCTACACTTGGTATAATCTGTTGAAATTCACTAGATTTGCAGCACTCACCAGCTGAATGCTGAGGGGTCCATGATGATGATCTGCCGTGTGTTCTGGCTGTTATGGAAGTCCAGCAAGTAACTTTGTTCCAAGAACTGCAGTCCTTTGTGGATATTTGTAGCAGTTCATGCAGCAAGTAGATTCCACAAGAGGCATTTTCTTTATCATCTGTTTGACTGTAGACCGGTGTGTTTTCCCCTTTCTGACACGTAAGCTAGTTGTAGTATTCCATTCCTGATTTTTTTAGTTTTAGCATTTCTGCCAAAAATGTGTTGTTTGAGCACTGTGCTGATCTGCTGAAGTTAAAATGTAAAGAAATTTAAAACGTAAGCAAAAGCAGCCAAACACTGGCAAAGCCAGAAGCCTTAAATGGGTGAAAAACATCCATTTCCCCACATGTCAGTTCCATTCCTACTTTTTGCATCTCAAGGAGATCATTCACTAAGTAGCCAAATCCTCTATGTGTGGTTGTTAATAAATGCTGACAAAGGTGCAGCTGTCCTGACGTGCAGCACTGGCCACCGAACACATACCCAGAAAACCCCTTACTCTGGATCAGCCCTGCTGTTCTCTCTAGTAGATTCCTCCGCGCCAAAAGGCACACGTTTGCAAGAGATAGCAGCGGATACATCTCTGATCTGTAACATCCTTTGACACAATCTTTCATGAAGTAACTGTGTGGTGGACATTTACGTCTTACGATTCCACTCAGAAAGAGGCTTGCAGCTCGGGGAGAAGATCCCTCCAGAGTAGCCAGATCCCCTGGTTACGCTGATGTGATCCCGGCATGCAGAGCTAGCCATGAACCCATAGCCAGAGCACCCCTAGCTCTGGATCAGCCTCGCTACTCTCTCTGGTAGAATTCTCCATGCCAGAAGACATACCTGTCTCTGACATGTATATTAGGCGGCAGCACAGGTAAATCCATAAAATAAATAACATCACTGTGTGCAAAAGCTTTCATCATTGGTGAAGTTGGGGAATGATTTTGCACTGGATTAAAGATGAATGTCATCCAAAGCTAGTGTACAGGACTAACTACGCTTATTCTGAAAAGCAATCTGAACAAGTACTAAATGGTTTCATATGGAACTAGTTGTAAGATTCAGAAACAAATGTTTTTTTAAGGTGATTTGAAACGATAAGTGCTAACCTCATTGATGCTCTTCAAAACCCGAAATCCATCAGCAGAAATATTGATGTTGTTGCTAACAAATTCAACTTCAATAACCATGATTTTCAAATTCAAAATTCAATAGTTGTATGTGTGTGTGTGTTCATATATTGTCCATCTAGAGTTTTAGAGACCATGTTAGCTGACTAGAGAAAAATTGTGTCTCTTTTCAAAAGGTCTTTTGGATTAAGGTCAGTGAGAGGCTGATCTAGCTAGAGTCTTACTTCATTTTCTTCTTCCAGTCATAACAAACACTGCAGCTATCAAAGTCAACTTATGATTACAAAATAACAATGAAGCAACACTAATCTCCATCAAAATGTCAGGCATGTATGTCCTATGCACATACATTTACATGAACATGTTGCCAAGGTAACTGTACTTGTAAAGTATCTCTTAGGATTTCAATACAGAGCCTCTTGGGAAAGTGCTGCCATGGTTTTGCATCAAATCAATTTAGTGTGTATGTACTGACAGACCTAAACAATCAGAAAATTTAAAGCCTCAAAAATAACTATACTCATGTCACATAAACAATGTCACTTTGATGTGCAAAAGCTTTCATCATTGGTGAAAGATTTTGTACTGGATTAAAGATCATCCAAAGCTAGTGTGCAGGACTAACTAGGCCTATTCTGCAAAGCAATCTGAACAAGTATAAACGTTGAGGAAGTTTGTATGGATGCAAGGATAAATCATGAAGGCCTACTCATTAGCAAAATTTACATTGTATTGCTTACATGTCTTTCACTGCTCAGACTTCTCAGTTTTCATTTCAGTTATCAGCTTTGGCTCAGGTAGCTTCTTAAATGACTTTAGTTGAAGATACAATATATAAAATGTCTAGGCAAAGCAATTAAGATATTAAGATTCTTAATTTTGATTTGACTTGAGTCATATGAAAATATTATATGAATATGTTATTACTAAACCTAATTTAAATCTTTGATTTACATTTCTCAAGCCAAATGATTTTTTTCTTAGAAATACTGTTTAGTTTGGGCCTTGAAATGCTCACTGTTTGTAGGCAAGGTTATATCAATGTTCCCTTCACACTACTGCGGCATGCTTAATGACGACTTTGACATATTAAGTCCTGCTCCTACGATAGAATAAACTTTGTCGCTGGCCAATATAAATTTGCAAAAGCACTGTCTGACCTAGAGCACAGTATTAACCTTTATACATACTCTTATGTTCTACAGCACTAAACAGAATGATAACGTCAATAAAACTGACAAGCAGTCAGAGCCACAGTAAATCTTGAGGTGACCTGAGGTCAGATCCCTTCCAAGGCCGTAACCATGACTTTAACATTGGAGGGACTTTTATTTGTTTATACGTTATATATCAAACCACAGCAAAAGCTTACCCTGTATTGTCAAGTTAGCTATGAAACAAAACAATTCTATGCTAACATTTCATAATATCAGCAAAAATATCAAAAAGTTTAAAGAAAAGATTAAAGCTCAGCCAATGTAACATGACTATAGAGCTCCTGCAGCTGACGCCACACAATCTAAACCCCAGAAGAGTGCTACAGCGACCGTAGCCTTGGTATCAACAGTTGTAGAACAATAATTTAAAACCAGACTATTTAGACCTTACAAACCTTACACCATTTAAACATGGTGGACCTCCTTTGGCCAGTTTCTTGCCCCTTCACACTGTATTTGTTAAGTAAAACTGTTTTAGGAGTGCTTGCACTAATGGCAGTTCCATGTGTTTTGAGTAACACTTTATAATAACTTTCAGTTGCAAGGCATTCATAAGCGACTAATGTTAAACTAATCATTTTAAAACCATTCATAAGCAATTAACAAGTGATATGCTAACAATGTATGTACGCTTTAACAAGTGATTATTTAAGGATGATGTTATTTACAAAACGACAAAGAAAGACAAGGTCCAACCACGAACTGAAGGTGCTGTGACAGCTTGACAAGATCACACGGAGTGTCCCACAGTGCCATGCCAATCTCTGGACCCAGGAGTGAAGCCAGTGCTGAAATGGTTTCATATGAAGCAATCTGAGCAGCATGGCTGCGGCTGTGGATGCCATATGTCACTCCACAGGCACCGTTACCTGGCCAATCAGGTAAACTGTATCCATGTGCATTCTTCTCACGGAAACCAACTGAAAGGAATCATGATGTGGGGAGCAAGGAGCTCTTGTCCATGAAGAGTGGCGACACTGGTTAGAGGATTCTTGACTTGGCCACAAACCCATTCTTCCACCATCCATCATTCTAGCTCCGGTGTCCTGGGAAATCATGGAAGAATTACACAAGCAGTATAATGGGCCATCAACCTACTATTTTGAATTATGTAATGGGTCCACACATCCCTCAATTCTGGATACCCGGGTATTTCACACATGGCCCAACTGATACAAAATTTGTTCTGGTGGCCAGAAATAAATACGGAAATAGTGTAATATGTAAAATCATGCCATGTCTGGGATCAGTCCAAGACACATAAAGTACTGCCCTCTGGTCTTCTTAAACCTCTACCCATCCCAGAACGACCATGGTCCCATCTATCAGTTGACTTTGTTAGCGATCTGCCCCCCTCCAATAACTTTACCACCATCCTTGTTATTATAGATTGCACTTTTCCATAACGTTTTCCAAATATACGGTCTACCAGAGGACAGAGTCAGCGATCGAAGCACTCCATTCACCTCTCAAGTTTGCAAAGCTTTCTGTGAACAACTTGATATTAATGTCAGCCTCACATCAGGATACCACCCTCAATCCTCAATGGCCAAGTCAAACGTTCTGTAAATATCAAAGGACATATTGCAGTCGGAAACAACATCAGTGGTCCGAATTCTTCCCTGGGCATATTATGCCTCAAACACACATTCTTCCACAGGCCTCACCCCCTTCCAATGCGTCCTAGGGTTCCAAGCTCTCCTGTTCTAGTCCCAGGACGATTGGATACGTTGAAGCGAGAGTGTGTGGGATAGTGCACACGTCCATCTCCAGCAGGCCATCAGGACACAAGAGATCCAGGCCAACAGATGACATCATCCACACCCTCCCTACCAACCAGGACAATGGGTCTGGTTCTTGACGAGATATTTTTTAGTTTTATGACATATTACTTTTTTTCATATTTTGTTGTTACTGCCCTACGTTAAACTGCTTTAAATGACTTTTTTCCACATCAGTCTACAATCCATACACCATAAACCTGTACAGCAAAAAAAAGTCTTTTAACATCTTTGTACATTTTTTAAAAATAAGTTAATTGCATAAGTATTCAAACTAAAATTTAGCTACAGCATCTTTACATTCTTCTTTGTTTGATGCGGCAAGCTTTGCTTATCAGAAATTCGTCAGTTATCTGCCACTCTTCCTCCTCTTCACCTCTCAATGTGGGCAGATGCACAGGTTCAGGTTTTCAGAATTTTTTTTTATGTGTGGCTTGGCACAAACCTGTTTCTCGGCTCTTCAGGCAGTTTCTGTTTACCTTAATGTATGGTTTTTGCTCTGATATGCATTCTCCGCTGTTAGACCTTTTATTAAGACGAGTGTGCCTTTCCAAATCAAACACGTACAATTTTAGTTTTTTTATTTTGAATAAATTTGCAAAGATGTTAAAAAGCTGTTTTTTGCCGTACAGTCGTGGTGTGTGGAGTGAAGATTGATGTGCAAACATTATAATATCTTGCACATCTGTCACACAGACTAGAGTCTTTTCAGTAGAGCACACACGCATCCTAACAAGAGTACTGTAACTGAAACATATTCAGAGAGCAAGTTGCTATGGCTATTTGCATACCCTGAAAGTTACCAACTAAAGTTGAGTTTATTTCATTTCCTTTTTACATTATGTTAACTTTAATCGAAACACACTTCACTGTGTCCTCTTCTTATTTGTCATGGCTTTAAGGCAGTCATGTAATAACCGTTTGTTTACATGCTGTGATATGGACATTATTAATTCCCTTAAGGCTGGACTCTTTGGAAGCTGACTGAGATAATTTTTCTTGCAACCAAAAGCACACTTCATTTCTGACATTGTTGATTTTGTAGTCAATAACAAGATGTAACATCCTTCCGGAGCAGGTTCCATGCAGCCCTGCCGACAACTTCCATAACCTGAATCATAAGAAACCTCCATCATAAGGCTAACTTGTTTTGTTCTTCTGTTCTTCTGATTTACTTAATTCTGGTCTTAAGTTTGTATATGGACTGCCACGTCTTAAGACACATTTTCTGCAGTAGCTGATTTGAAATGCCCCACTACCTAAACACAGTTGCTTAGCAGTTTTGACAATCACAGTATTAACTAAACTGCATAAAGATCCTTCAGAATTACCTGCAGAGCACTAATGATCTACCACGAGCAGTTTTAAAGACTGTTTCTCCTCGTATTACAGACCCCATTAAGCATAAGGATTTCACAGATGAGATCAAAACTGACTTCTACAGGGTGCATGTGTCTTCCACTTTAATTGTAGATAATGTGCATGTTATAGTCAATAAATATCTATCAAAAAATACATGTACTTTGAAAGTTTAGTGTTTCTGTGGATGTGTTGTTCCCTTGGACGGGGAGGGGGTCCTTTTTGTTGGAATTTGATGATGCAACTCTGCCTTTTCAACCACCTTTACCGCCATTACCGTCACATTCTATAGAATGGAATTTCTATTCATCTGTTCTATTAGGTGGCTTCTGGGGCTCCAGTCCCCGAGGTCAAATTAACAGAATTAACTGACAGCTATTATTAAAATAGCTCTTTCGTGTTGAATGCCTCAGTGGTAGGGATGTGCGATATACAGTCTGCAAAAACCATTCAAAACAGCCCTACAGAGCGCAGACGTACATTACATCAAGTCTGGACTATTGGGCCTTTACAATGTGTTCCTTATTTTTTTACAACCGCTCAATAAAAGTTATTTGAGAAATTTTAGTTTTAAACAGCACATTGCCCGTGTTTCAGTCCAAACAGCCACAGCACTATTTTGCATCTCTGAGCAACTCAATGATGTTTCGTTTCTGAATGAATCAACCGTTCAAATAACTCTGTTCGATCGCAGCGACTCACTTATTAAGAGTTATTTTCTGCCATCTATTGGTGGTTATAATTTCACATTTCAATTCTTCAGACTTTCATGTCTAATATAATGTAATTGCAGTTAAATGCGTTCATGTCTTGAATTAAACAGCGTGGAAATACATTTCAGATGCAACTTCTGTGTTGATTTAATTTGCTTAGTAACAGCCCAAATGTCTTCTTATTATATTTCACTGATTAAATACAAGAATTGAACTCGAAAGCCAATAAAATGCCTTCCAAAGTTAAAGATTCCCATAAAATATAAAAATTTGTTTAAACATATTGGAAAAGATGACAGTGTGAATTAAAAATATGAATTATATGAATTCATAAACATAAACTATGTTTGTAGCGTGGATCGTTCATTGCAATATTTAATCTGATTCTCATGTTTAAGGAGCTGGAACCGTGGAATGGCCAAACACTTCTGATTTATTCTACCTAACTGAAATGCTAACATATCAGAAACGCAAAACGAATTGCTTAGCCTCCAGACGAACAAAACCAGAAACATACATCAGGACAGCACCTTTCAGAGTGATGCAAAACGATATTTCCCGTTGCATATTTTATTACTGGATCACTTTTATTCAGCCACGAAATACCACGGACTGTTTTATTGGCCTGCCGGCGTGTCACCAATAAAACAAGTGCCTTTTGCAGGATGTTTATATTTGAACAGAGCTTTTTTTTTATAATGCGCAGAGGACACAGTCTTGTAAAGTTGTCAGGTTTTATGTCTTCTGCTTGCCACTGCGTTCGTGACAGCGTCTTAATCTGTGTGTACCCGAAAGACACACACCATGGTGCGAGGCTAGGTTTCCTTCAGCTCACAAATCCCGCTCTCAGCGGCCTAGAGGAGATAAATGACCACTGTTCGATGGGTATTTCCTTACGGGAGCGTTTCTTATTGCCACATTATTTCTGAACAGGGAGCTTGTGGAAAGGAGGCTTGTCGAGTGAGACTCGTAAATGGAGGCGAGGTCTCACGCTGTTTTGATCTCTACAGGATCCCTCAAGGAGTCTCGGGTGGACGAGACGCAGCGGAGAGGGTTAGCCAGGCCAATGCTCCAGTGTCACCCATTAATAACTACAATACGACCCTCGAGTGAGAATTAGCCGTGTGTGCGCTGTTTAGCCGTTATCTGCAGCCGCCGCGCAGCTCATTCGTTACGGCCAGATAAGGTTAAGTACCTTTAATGCTCGTGTCCGTGGACCTACAGGCTGTGTCTCCTAAATGTCACTTAGGGAGTCACTGAAGACGTCTAACAACATTTAGAGAAAAAAGAAAGCCACCCACATGATGAAACATTTTCGTTTGTACTTCCTACCATGCGATACGTGGCATTTAAAAAAAAGCCTCCGTAAAAACAAGCAGAAAAGCAGCAATTAGAGAAATCCAGCAGGGTGCAGTTTCTCTGTAAAGAAGTAGATGAAATGCACTTAGTCCCAAGTGTTCGTCATCACGAAGAAGCGTCTCTGTAGCACCCGAACTTTGACCTTTCACCTATAATAATGCTGCAGAGATGAGTGCTTGTCTCTCCAAACCGGGATACAAAATGAATGCCTGCCAAGAATCAAAGCGAATGTTCAGTTTGGCAACCCCATTTTCACCGTCGATTAGTTTAAAACGTGTGCTGTGGCAATTTATAGACCCTGTCAGTAATATCAAACACAGCAGCAGAAGAAGGCAACCGTGTATTACTGCGTATTTAGACCAGGGATCCTCAAATCAAATCTTAGTCGGGGATGGAGCTAAATTCGGATTTGAGGATCCCTGATTTAGACTAAATAATTCACTTTCGGCTACAGGCTTTGGTGTCAGAACAAAACTGAGCCCGGGTTTGAAACAACGTTGAGAATTCTTGTAAGTATATTCTGTTTTCGTAAGTATAATCTCGTTGCGATTAGATTGAAAGCGATCTCATCTGTGATCTTCCTCATGTGAGCTGAGCTGGATTTGGAAAGCTAGGGGAGAAGCAGTGATTTAAAGATAGCAGCGAACGAGTGTAAGACCTTCCAGTCATCGCTTCCTCCCTCACAACGCTCCTTGACGCAACTGCCCAATGTCAATGGCCCGAGGAGTTTAGAGACACGCACTCGCACACACGCACACACAAAGTAGAGCGGGGCAGGCCTGAGGCCATGATGGACTTGTTCTGAGGCAGAGGTCGATTGTGGCTCAGATTAAAGGCTCATCGAGGTCTGTGTTGATGTTAAGTTGTTCTGATATGTGGAAACCTGATGGAAAAGTACCACTTCACCAAAACAAAGAGAGAACCAAGCCAATGTCTTCGCTTTCATTTATATTTGACACAGGCGCTTCAAGATCACTCATTTATTGCAGGGAATTAATTAATATTGCATACAACAAGACTGTTGCAATGCTGGTGCACAAATAAAAACCAAGACTTACGAGACGTAAGTTAAAGTTGCATGGAAAAGGGCCACACGTTTAAAGCAGCAAGGTCGAGCCGTAACATTTCTTTTCCAGACGGGAACGTGCAACACTGTAGAGATGAATGTAGAAAGCATTCATTAAGTATAGAGACTCTCAGTAGAACAATATTTAATATGGTGCTTTACGTAAATAAAGTCAGCCCTTTGAAATCAACGTGTAACGTTGATGAGAGTATTTTCAAAAACATTTCAGAAAGTGAGTATGATAAAGGAAACAGAGCTGGTAAGATCTGAGCTGAGAAGTTTGTTAAAGAGATACAGCTCGACTAACTTGTGATGAATATCCATTCCAAGCTAGGAAAGTAAACTGAAATAAGTGTAGGCTACTCAATGCATTCTGTCTACACTTCAGATCAAGGCTCGCCGTCACTATTATTCTCCAAAAGAAAAAACATTCAGTGCGATCTGTCTGTTCCTGTTGTGTGTTGAGTCTGTCCGTGAATCTTAGTATAGAGATGCTATTCACGAGCAAACACACCCGTGCACCTTTGATCTCGCTAAGAATGCTTGCTGAGAACGTCTGCTGTGTTAAGCCAATTCATGAGAATCCTTTCATAAGAAATAAACAGCCGACCTGTATGTATGCGAAACAGCAGCCATCTTCAAAATCAACACCAAGCTAAAGCAACCTCTTTTTACTGTGTGCATTTTTGGTAACACTTTATTGTAGGGTTTCGGAACTAGTTGCTAATTAGCATGCAATTTACTAGAATGTTATTAATTTATTAGTAATAATTAAGCACATATTAATGCCTTATTCTACATCCCTAATCCTACCCAAAACTACACTTAACTTAAATTGCACTAACTAATTAGACGTTCACTGAATTATTCGGTCTCTTCTCTATGCATTGTTTCAGCAGGAAAGGCGAATTTTTTAACTTCTTTGCTGATGGTGCTTTCAAAATGCCATTCGAAATGGATTCGAATTCAAAAGTTCACACCCACACAAGCAAACGCGTTGAAGAAAGAAAAGACTCGTCTCCAGTGGTCTGTTTTGCTGTAGAAAATGTACGCCAGTAACAGCAGAGCTGCACAACATTCCCACCGCATCTATTTTTCATCAGACTACTTGAACTTATACATATCTCAGACTGCTCGGCAAACATCAATAAACACATAAACACAGTCAAAGGAAAAAGAAATTCATCATGAAGAATCCTGTGATTCAGTACCAGCAGAATATGAGGTTAGAGAAAATCAATACTTTGCCAGCGTGCAAGTTTTAAGAGCCCTTAGCCGTTTCGTTTAGACAATGTCAACGATAAATGCTCAGTCATAGCAAGACAATTCATTCCCATCAAACAACAGCACACATGAGCTGTTTCTGACATAATGACTGTGCCGCTTAGGAACGAAGAAATAAAACCGGATCCAAGTGCGGTATAAACATATTAAATAGGATAAACCAAAAAACTATCTCCAGGGCTGCCTCTGAAAAGGAGGAAGGAAGGCATCAAGGCACATCTTAATCCAGAGTTAGTATCACTTCCTGTGTCCTGAGATGCCTTCTTCAGACCAGCATAGACATATCCTTCGCTTTTAGAGTATATCCCATAATCCTCCTGTACATCCAAATCCTTGAGAACCGAGCTAAACATTAAAGATGGCGTCTGAATATTGCAGGTGGTGGTCAGTTGTGGTTTTGACCAGATGTATTAGTATAATATTATTATTTTGCAGAAGCCCATCTGAAATGAGTTTCGTGAGGTACCTTTAGGTGCAAGCACTTCCTACACAGTCATTGTCTGATAAAGCAGCTGCCTAAGGTTACGGCCTAAAACTGTGCAGACAGAACCAAAAAAACTAAACTACATAAGTCCAAAGTCCAAAGCTCTCGAGTCTCTACAATATCTTAGTATTGGCATGTTTTATCATCTCTGAGGTGTCTTATAGCAGGGGTTTTCAGCAGTGATGGGAGAAACAGAGCATTGAATCAATTGAAATGATCCACTGTTTAGAAGACTTATCTAAACAGGCCAGTCGGAGACCAGTCTTCCTTTTAACTGCTGTATCAAAAGCTACTATAAATGTCAAATTAATTAGTGATGAGGTAAAAACCATCACTGTTGAAACATTTCAAAACGTTTGTGACGTAACGATGTCTGAAACAGCGTAACGCTTCCGAACTACTGATTTCACTACAGTATTATCAAAAATTAACAATGACAATAATACTCCAACATTATGTATGGCTTCATTGAGTGTTGATATTATTGTTGGTTTGTGGCGAACGAGACGTGAGACGTGAGGATGCATATGCAAGGCTTTTACTGAATGTTATTTGTGAGTTTGGCTTGTGGACTTTCTGTTTGAGGGCGCCCTCTGGTGTTGAGTATGAATGAAAAAGAGTTCCACAGTGATTCTGGCACTAGATTATTATGTGTCATATGTGTACTATTCGTTTTTAAGTCAGGTCAAGTCAAGTGGCTTTTTATTGTCATTTCGACTACATATAGCTGTGCAGTACATAGTGAAATGAAACGTTTCTCCTGGACCTGGTGCTACAGGTCACACACAATACAAAAACTCACATACTGAGCTAAGACAGTGTCTTAGCCACATAAAGTGCAAAGTGTGCAGACTTAGTGCAAACAGCAAGGGAGTAAAGTGCAAAACAAAATCAGTGTGTAAGACAAAATCAGTGCAAAGAACACAAAATACAAGACAACAATTAATATGAAGTGCAAAGAATGCATAGGGAGAGAAAGTCTGTTCAAGTCTGATTACTAAGGAGACTGATGGCTTGTGGGAAGAAACTATTCAGCAGTCTGGTTGTTAGGGCCCAAATGCTCCGGTACCTCTTTCCAGATGGCATGAGGGTGAATAGTGTGTGTGAAGAATGTGTGGGGTCCTGTGCTATATTGTGGGCTTTGCGGATGCAGCGTTTGGTGTAGATGTTTGTGATAGAGGGCAGAGAGACGGCAATGATCTTTTCAGCTGTGCTCACTATCCTTTGGAGGGTCTTGCGATCCGATACGGTGTAATTCCCAAACCAGGCAGTGATGCAACTGCACAGGACGCTCTCAATGGTCCCCCTATAGAACATAGTCAGGATGGGTGGAGGGAGATGAGCTTTCCTCAGCCTCCTCAAGAAGTAGAGGCGCTGCTGGGCTTTCTTGGTGATGGAGCTGGTGTTGAGTGACCAGGTGAAGTTATCAGATGAACATCAAGGAATTTGGTGCTCTTGACGGTCTCCACCCTGGATCCATCAATGGACAGCGGAGAATGGTCACTCTTTGCTCGCTTGAAGTCAACAATCATCTCCTTGGTCTGGTCGACCTTCAGAAATAGATTGTTGGCTCTACACCAAGCTGCTGCACCTCATCTCTGTATGCTGAATCATCGTTCTTACTGATGAGACCCACCACGGTCGTGTCATCAGCGAACTTGATGATGTGATTGGAGCTGTGCATCGCTGCACAGTCATGAGTCAGCAAGGTGAACAGCAGTGGACTGAGCACACAGCCCTGAGGAGCTCCAGTGTTCAGTGTGGAGATGCTGTTCTCGATCCGGACTGACTGAGGTCTGCCTGTCAGAAAGTCCAGGATCCAGTTGCAGAGAGAGGTGTTCAGGCCCAGCAGGCTTAGCTTCTCTATCAGTTGCTGAGGGATGATGGTGTTGAATGCTGAGCTGAAGTCAATGTACAGCATTCGGACGTAGTTTCCCTTTGAGTCCAGATGTGAGAGGGCGAGATGGAGGGTTGCGTTGAAAGCATCGTCCGTAGTTTTTACTAATTTACTAATTTACCACGTCTACTTAAAATAGAAATGATATTTCATTTTTTCAAAAATACCTGTATACCCCTAATTCCAAACAAAGGATTTGAGGAATCATGAAGCAGTGCTTTAAAGCCCCATCAGTAATTCTCAGACATTTTGATGCCACAGACTAAGTGTGGACTAAGTGCAAGCAGGCTGTCTTGTTGATGAAGGCTATTCACACTAAATCAGCACACCGTTGTTTGGTCCGCCAGACAAAATGATAAAAGAAAGCCATTTAGCAGTAGCAGTGGTGTGAAGAGTAAGGAGAGTGGAGTTCAAATGTGTCTGACCAGTCCCATTCTTCATCCTATATTTCATATCAGCTGGCAGAAGCATTTATTTTAAATAACAACGAAGAAAAGTGTCAGTTAAGGCACTGGGCATTTAATTGGCCTGTTTTTGAAATCGGACGTGTTGATTGGATATCTCAATTATTAAGGTTATGAGTGGTTCAGTACTCTGCTTTTGATGTTACTTCTACAAATCCCCCACAGTGGCACCCTTCTGCACATATTTTCTGTAATAAATGTAATAGTATTAGTAGTTTTTTCCATGTGATTAGCGTTGTATTACAAGGCAGTCATATTTTCTAGTTTCTAGGGCAAACACCTAGGGGTGCGATTTATAATTAAAGCCACTGAAATAAAAAATGAAGATGTAACCACAGAAGGCATCCTCTATTCAAGACATCAAAGCATTTAAATGCAATTTCGTAACCAAGTGACAGCTATGCCATGATGGCAGGGTTCCTCTGAGAGTAACACATTTTATAAATACATTCTTCGTAATATATCCCTTATACAAACTTGACATAAATTCTGTATTCTTTATTATCAGTCATGTTTTTTAGTACAAATTGTTTTTTCTTGAATATCTCCATCTCTACTCCATCTCTATTATCCTTTTTTTGAATATTTTTGTTGCTCGCATATCTCCAACAATAACTTTTCTTTTTGAGTGAGGTAAGGTGAGTAATTATGTCATCGTTACGATTGCCAAATAACTTCAGAAATAGACAATTGTGATTTTTTTTATTATTTTTGTAGGATTTGAGAAAATAAGGGACGAAAAAATTAATGTTCTGGACCATAATGCAGGCGTAAGTCTGTCTGCAGTTTAAAGGTTCTCAGAAATAATCGCAACTGTTTTGCTTAACCTTTGTACAATTATTCTAAAAAGATTTTAATGTCATACAAAAAAATTCGTCTGCCTGAGTAAATTATAGTGTTACAGAATTGTGACTTCAACTGAAGGTCAGTGAAACATGGGAGAAACAATGCCACAAACACAGTTTTGAATTAAAATATGATTGCAACCACTCACGCAGCCTCTGAACGAGGCGAAATGCATATTTTTAAAAAAAAAAAATTTAGAGAGCGTGGACTGCTTCTCAATAATGAGGTCCATTCGAGAAATGTCTTTCCCCCCTCTCTATCGAACAGCTTACAACGACAGAAGTCTTTCATCAGGTTTACTAAATGTCTTCCTTCAGAGCTTCTGATGGTATAATGATGGCCCTGCACTTTACCTTTCCAGCCGGGCGCCGCTCACTCTGAGCTTTTCTACAACGTCCGTGTGCTTGAGGCTTGAAACAATCATCTGATCCTGAGCAAACATGAAAGCGTCCACGCAGACATCATGCTGTGGACAGAAAATAGTACACGGCTGCATGTTTTGCAGCTTTTTAATGCACATGTTGCATCAGCTCCCAGAGACTTCCAGTTTATTATCGTGTGGGCTCCTCTTTCATCTTACGTTTAGATTTTTACGTTTTATGTTAAGTTTCCATAACCAGCTCATAACCAACTCGTGACCAACTAAAACCAGCTGCTATGCTTCTAAACACATCTAATTAGCATATGCTGGTTTTTTTAAATTCCAGCAGGGTTGGTTGTCTTGAAGGCTGCATGTGATAAAAGACTTATTCCGATCCACATCCGGCTGGTTATTAGCATAAACAGATCAAAAAAAGAACCCCGTGGAGGTCTGTGGGGCAATGATGTCGTCTTTCAAAATCATCAACAAACTTACTTTCGTTCAGTTTCAGTGCTGTGTGCAATCCCCGGCTGAAACCGATCAAAGTCGAGAATCAAATAATCATTTTTATCATCCTTTGGCATGTAAAAAATAAATGAACAGGAATAACAACAGATTCTTTAGTATTCTGACAGGAGCGTGTTCTGCTTGATACGGATCATTATATGCCAGATAGATCCTTTCTGGTTTTTGTTTGATTTCACATTCATATCACAAGCTCCTAGATGCGGTTAGAAGTGAATGTGATGGTACTGATCGTTTCTTGCTGTGACTGATGTATGTGCTTACAGTGCTTGATGCATGAATTACTAAAGACTATGAGATCAAAACCGAACTTATGTGCCCGTATGTGTCATCTATGCACTACTACTCAACGAGTCTCATGCTTATTAAGGCTGATTTCATGCCATACTAAGATCAGTCTTCATCGTCATAATTCCTGGATGTAACTTGAGCGTCACGTGGTTCTTCAGATCTCGCTGTTCACGTCAATCCATCAAACATTTACGCAGCTTCATATTGAAAATTCAAAATTCAAAAAACCTGTTTTTAAACCTGCCCCTCATCAATGATTGGTCAGATAAAGATAGCCATGCCCACTTGATCTAAATGTCTCTTCTTAGGTTAAGGAATATCATTTCCACTCTTTGTGTGTGTGTGAGTGTGTGTGAGTGTGTGTGTGAGAGAGAGAGAGAGAGAGATTAAACTATGAACAAATGCACAATACAGTATATTAATATATTAAAAGTATTTGTGTTGGTTTTATGTTTTCATGCTGTAATGCACGCTAATGTAATTAGATTTTAAATGCTTTTTACAGTAGTCATATTCAGTGTGTGCTAAATATGTTTTTGTCTAAATCTGTTGTTATTTAAAACTAAATTATATGCATGAGTCAGATCTAGATTAATAATACACCGCACTGGTCAAAAGTAATTTTTTTTTTCTTTAGACATTTACTGCCCTCTTGTGTCCTATACATCTATCTGCAGGAACAAACATGTGTGTGGGTTTTCTTTTCTTTATATATATGGCAACCGCTCCAGTGCATGTATATTATTGCCTCTATTCAGGTTAGAATTGCAATAAATACTGTATTCAAAATCCACAAAAACTACCTAAACACTTCACAGAGTCCCAAATCAAGCTTACGTTAAGATAATGTCCTCCTTGAAACCCACTGAAACTACGATTTTTAATCATGCAGCCATTTAACTATAAAACAGTGCTGTATTTGTTAGTAGGACTTGATTCTGTTGGCATATAAGGCCAACTAACTCACTTTGTTCCTGCTTATGCATATTTTACTCTGTAATAGTGTCAAGCAGAAAATGAATGCAGCTATAAGTGTAAGCGTGTGTTGGTATGGATGTGTGGTTTGTATGTGTCATAAAGAAAGTGTGCGTGTTTGTGACTCTACTCAACTCTACGCAAGCACTGTGTGTTTTTCTGGCATCTAATGGGGAAAATTTGCTTCAGCACTCCCCTAAAAGACTAAAAGCACAGACGTGGGGCTGAAACAAGAAGCGTCCGTGAACAGGAAACAGAGGTGTATATAGATACACGAAGGTGCGAGAACATGTTTTCACACAAGGCTGCTGTTGAGTGCAGAAAACAGGTAGCCTTAAGACAAACACTTAGTGTGCTGTGAATGAAGGCTGTTAAAGCAGGTGTCTGAAACGTGCATATGATAAATAATGAAATATTTAATCGATTTACCTGCATGTCTTGTGACCATAACCATCTTCAGAGAACCATGAGAAACTTTATTAATAAAATATTTCAGAAATCCAGTGGTCGAATGCTGTCTCTTGCACAAAATTGAAGACTTTGTGGGCAAATATGAGCAGTAGGCTACTGTATAAAAAATGTAAAAGATTAATTGGACAGAATTAATAAATGATATATTTTTTTTTGCTATCATGAAAATAAGCCTACAACAATGCATTCCATAAAAAAGTAACTTTAGTCTAAATCTAAGTATTTTAAACTACTTTATTTTTGGGATATCATCATGTAATCAGTTACTACCTATATTTAAGAATAGTGAGCATGAGTAGAGCTGTGATATTTAGAGACGCCGCCTCACCATCAGACCGGACGTAAGAAAAGAAATGGGAAGTGTTACTAATTGACACGAACACTGAAGACCTCTCAGTGAGTTGACAGTTCTGGACAGCCAGACCAACGCCGTGTACTATCACTTTCTGGTGAAACAACACATTTCACCCACATCCTGTTTCTAACTTCGTTTTTACTTGAGAAATTGCGTCACGTGACCGTTGCAAAGCCTCCTGTTTTGTGCAAATGCAGAAGGAGAAGAAACAGCAAACTGGGATTTTTATTTTTAGAAAACGCTGAAGAGGAGACAAAACGCAACCTCGCACGGATCCCCCAGACCACGGCATGGATCCGATACGGTTATTTTCCTGTCTTTGAGACGCTCTGAATGGCTTTGATCCAGTCCTTGCGCTCGTTGGCGGTCGCGCCTGCAGGTAGTAGTGTATCTCATCTGACGTGATGATCTCAAAGAGATTGCCATCCACCTCTTGTCTCTTGGCTGCAGGAGTTCATCACAGAGAGACACATTTCAGTCAAACAATTTCCATATTTGGTAAATCAAAATTATTGCTAAGGGTTATGTACTGAATGTGCCGTAGCCTCTTTAGTAAGTGTACAACTCGAATTGACCAATACTTTTTTTGAATTTGAATAAAATGAAAACTAATAGACTTTCAGTTCATGTGACCCAATTGGCAAAACGAACTGAGAAATTTGTCACTTTTTACCACTTATTGGGCTAATTTCAAATTTGACGCCTGCATGCAAGATATTTTGAGCCTGGAGAACATCTAGCAGCTAATTCAGTTAACTGACATCAGGTCTGTAACATGGTTATCTATAAAAAGGGATGTCTGAGACGTCTCTCAGAAATAAAGGCGAGCAGTGGCTCTCCAATCTGTAAAAGAGTGAGTAAAAAGATTGTGGAATAATATATTTCTCTACGTCAAAATTGCGTAAGGCTTCCACCAATCTCATCATCTACAGTGAATAACATCATCAAAATATTCGGAGAAACTGCGCGTGAAGGACAAGGACAAAGACCTTTGTTGAATGCCCTTTGTTGCATGTTTTGGAAGCCACTATGAATCCTGAAAGGCATATACAGGTTTTAGAGCGACATATGCTCCCCTCCAGATGACACAAGTCAGGAAAGGTCTTGTGTATTTCAGCAGGACAGTACTACACGGACATGCTACAACACGGTAAACACGTCCCCATCCCAACTATTTGAGACCCATAGCAGGCATCGAATATGAAATGAGCTTATTTTGTTAATAAAAATTCTCAATTTCAGTTAACGTTTCTTATATTATCTATGCTCTGCTGTGAATAAAATATTTTCTATGCCATAAGAAAAGGATGAAATTTGGTACACTGCCAGAGGGGGTCTTGAATAGTAATCAGACCAGCTCTTGTGTCTCTCACGATGCACCCCCGTGAGCGCCACCACCAGCTCATATAATTATTTTTCATTATAACATCTGAACATATTGTCCTAAAAGTTCAATTTTGAGTTGATCAGATCACACTTGTCATACTGATCAAAATCAGTCCATTCACAATTTTGATGCCATTGTATAAAAGAATATGCTTTCTTTTGAAGCGAAACGTGTGTTTTTGTGGGTTTGGTGATATTCACTAGTCTCAATAAGCTGACATATTTATAAAGCGTGGCTGGTGAAATGTGTTTAGCTGTTATTATTTAGATGGATACCATCAGGCACGTATTCCACCGCCGTCACGGCGACTGAACCACGCAGGTGAATGGAGCCAGAGGATCTGCCTCACCCTTACAGACATACACAGACAGTCTTTATTGTAAGTGAAAAACAAAGCAAAACGATCTTTAGAAAAAGACAGAAACTTGCTTACTTTGGTGGGATCATAGTAATGGATATAAGCAGGATCGTCTCTCAGAATAAACTTTCTGACTTTCCAGTTCTTCCGCCTGTGACCCTCATGAAATGATGAAATCGTCCTAATATCTTGTATTCTTGTAAATATTCAACTTTGCAAGAAGAACCCAATTCACAGCCATTGAAGTGAGTGCTTGTTAAGTTAATCAAAGTTGATATCGTATGCAAGATATCACTCCTGTCGTATCATTCATCGTGGTGTTTGTTCACAGCTCACCTGTTTCAGCAAACAGCCCTGTTTGACGATGGCCCTCTGAACTCTTCCTTCATGATCCACGTCTACTCATGTCGCTGGAGTAACCCTCACAAAAGAAACCACTATCTGCCTG
Source organism: Puntigrus tetrazona (assembly GCF_018831695.1). Taxonomy (NCBI): domain Eukaryota; kingdom Metazoa; phylum Chordata; class Actinopteri; order Cypriniformes; family Cyprinidae; genus Puntigrus; species Puntigrus tetrazona. The sequence continues at coordinate 113 of NW_025048397.1, read as the reverse complement.
CAGACCGACACATACACACCTCAACAACAGATGTACAGATGTACAGTACGTCATAAATTTACAATATACTTTACTTTATATTCCCGTGTTCTTCAAAAAATCAGAGCCCAATC